>NC_081575.1:105366126-105436557 GCF_022355385.1 Mustela nigripes | reverse complement strand
CCCCCCCCCCGCCCTTTCCGCCTTTCCTTCTGCCCCGGCTGAGAGCCACGCAGGGCATCCACCCTGCCATTTAGCACCTCGGCTGCGCAGTGGTGGGTGGTTTCCCAAAGCGTGTGCCCTCGCAGCCACTTGCTCTTGCCTCGCCAGCTGCAGGGGCACAAGTCAAAGAGGCTTTTCCCTCCGCGATCATCGTGAATCAGCAAAGCGCTGCAGAGCAGCGGCGTCTCCTCAAGCAGAAATTACGGTGCTGGGGGAAGGGCACAAGGGTAGTGTTGCAGGGGGATTTCTAGCCCCTCCCAACGTGTCCCTCCCCGGGACGACGGCACTGGGGCGGGGGTGGGGGAGGTGTTGACTGGAAGCTGCTGTTTGAACCTAGGCGCCCGGGGGAGCCTCTGGAAACGGAGATCGGTGTGGGGGAAACAAGGGTGAGGAGAGAAAGTGGACAGGAGTACAGATGGGTAGAAGGACCTAGGGAGCAGACAGAGCAGAGCGGGTGCGCCCCCGGGGTGGGCAGCGCAGCAGTTGCAGGTGCTGATGAGGGAATGTAGAAAGGAGGGTCTGGTGTGGGGGAAGGGAGAAGAGAAACCAGAAACGGCGGCATTCCCAGCCCAAGACTTCCTGTTTCTAACAGGCAAGTTCCCAAGTTCAGTTTGAGAAGTGAAGGGCCGTTTGGCATTGGGGAGTCTGGAATGGGAACGTTAGGGGAATACCTCCCTGAATCGCATTCTCCCACCCATTTCTCTCTCCCTCTCCTCTTCTTCCCCCCTCCTTCCAGTCCTCCTCCTCCTCTCCCTATTCCGTCTTCCTTCTTCAGTATGCTTGTCCACGCTCCGTAGTGCGGACTACACTCCAGGGACCGCGCCTCCAGTCGCCACCGCCTCTTCTTTGACCCTTGGCACTGGGAAGCCAAGTGGGAGCGACAGGAGGCGTGGAACGGAAAAACCGAGCGTTACGAGCGCAAAACCTTGGGACCCCCTCACCGCGCACCGGTCCCCACCCCCCTTAGCCGGACCGAGCGCCTCAGTGGCCCAGACTCCGAGATCCGGCTCCGTTTGAGTTGCAATGGATGCACCCCGGGGCTTAGAGCGCACAACGAAACGCGCTAAATTGTACCTGTGCGTGGCCGTTCCCGCCGCCGCCGCAGGTCTATCCCCGGCCCGAAGCCGGCGCCCGCCTTCCCGGGAAATTCTCTGGAGGGGGAGTGCGAGGGGAACCATAGTGGCTGCCTGGTAGCTCAAGGCTGGCGCGCACACGCACACGCCCAACTTTGCAGAGACGTCGGCGCCCCCCGGGCTCCCCCGCGCCCCCTGCGGCTCGGCATGCTCGGAGACCAGTATCTCTCCAGGTCTGAGATAAGGTGTCCCCCACTCCCACGCTTGCGTCTTTGAGAATGAGAGGGCGGGGTGTTGGAGAGAAGGGGAGTAACGCTACGGATTCCCGGTTCACAAACACTCTACGCCCGCCCGCAGGGGCGCCTGCTCCAGCCCCGCCGCCACCAGGTCCCCCAGACCCGCCTGTGACGACAGAGGGAGGAGGAGGAGGCAGGGCGGAGAGCCGGGAGTCCGGGAGCTCCACCGACTGACCATCAGGACCCGCACTTTTGTTATTGGGGGACGGGGTGGGCGCGCAGGTTGAGGGGCGCACAGGAGAACTGCCCAGCCCCAATACACTCTGGAGCGACCCTAAATAAGGGCGAGAAGAAAGAGTCTCCCCAGACGCCTTTTGGGTAGACGTGCCCCAGACGCACATTCGGACCCCGTGGTCCCGCGGCAGCTGCAGTGTTGGGGATAATTTAAATGGCTCTTACTTGAGAGGAGGCGTGATTTCCACGTTCGAGCGTCTTCGCTCCCCACCCCCTCTCCGCACCAGCCAGTGCGCGCCACCACCTGAGCCTGGCGAGAGCCCGGGCGCACGCAGTCTTCAGCCTCCTCCTTTCCGCCTCTGGGGGTACTTGGCTCTGAGCGGGTCCACCCGACGCCCCCCGGGAGAACTCTTTACTTTTTGTTTGGAAAATCGGGGCCATTTCTTTATTCATCTCTGGGTCTCCCTGGAGGAGGACAGGGAAGGGGAGGGCGTGCGAGGCGGGCCGGGCCGGGGGAGGGGAGCGCGGGCAGGGGAGGGGACTGGGTGTAGCCTGGAATTCTCCGTCCTCGTGTTCCTAGGCTGGCGCGCAGAGTCTCCCCAAGATAGCGCCGCCGCCGCTCCCCGCGCCACCCCGTCGTTGGCCTTGGGGGTCGGGTGAGTGGGGTCATGACGCGCCGCGGGGGCTGCTCCGGGCCCCTCCCGCGCTGAGCCGGGACGCGGCCCCGCCGCGCGGAGCCCCTCGGGCTGGGAGGCGGCGGGGGGTGGGGAGGGCGCACGGGGTAGGGCGGGGTGGGGGCGGCGCGGAGGCCGCCAGGCTGGGGGGCTCTCTGGGCCGGCGCGGCCGCGGGCAGGAGGGCGTGTCTCCGGCCCGAGGGGACCCTCCCGAGGCGCGGCGCGGGACTCCCCGATGGTGGTGCCGCGGCTCCGGGAGAGCTCCGGGTCTCGCCTCCGCCGCCGCCGCCGCCGCCGCCGTCGCCGCCGCGGGCGCCACCACCGCCGCCGCCGCCGCCGCCGCCGCCCGAGCCCGCGCCGAGCGTGCGCCTCGCCCTCCTCCCGCGCCCGCTCTGCTCTAGGATGCTGCGGCAGGTTCTGCACAGGGGCTTGAGGACGTGTTTCTCCCGGCTCGGCCACTTCATTGCCAGTCACCCGGTTTTCTTCGCCTCGGCGCCCGTGCTCATCTCCATCCTGCTCGGCGCCAGCTTCAGCCGCTACCAGGTCGAGGAGAGCGTGGAGCACCTGCTGGCGCCCCAGCACAGCCTCGCCAAGATCGAGCGCAACCTCGTCAACAGCCTCTTCCCGGTCAACCGCTCCAAGCACCGACTCTACTCGGACCTGCAGACCCCCGGGCGCTACGGCCGGGTCATCGTCACCTCCTTCCAGAAAGCCAACATGCTGGACCAGCATCACACCGACCTGATCTTAAAGGTGAGAGGGGGGCGGGCGCGGGCAGCCTCCGCTGGGCTAGCTCTGCGCGGGGGTCCGGTCTGAGAGCGCCGCCTCTCCCATCCCAGGCGGCTGCCGCAGGGGCTCCCCTGCACCGCGCGCCCCTCGGAGGCCGCCCGGAGCCTCCTGGCCTCCTGGCGGGAAGCGTCCGGGTCCGGGCCCTGCCCTGCCCTGGCCGCTGTCGCCGCCACCCCGGCAGCTGCTGCAACAGTTGGGGCGGCAGCAGCCACGGTACTGTGGTCGGTGCGCTTGTTTTGGTCGCAGTGGTCTTGGGGGTAGGGAGGCTTGGGGGTAACTGGGCCAAGAAGGAGCAGAACAAGAGAAGACATTCTAGAAAGTCCTGGTACTTGAAAACAAAATATTACGCTTGGGCGGGGGCGATATTCAGAGACCCCTCTCCCCTCTCCCCATTCTTTACTCTCTTCCTCTGACCTTTGGAGTGCTTTCAGAAAGGCTGCCCTGAGGGGCCGGGAGGGGGCAAAGGAATGAGAGGCGGGATGGTGAGGAAAATGCCTCCTACCCACCCTGGAATAAGTGTGGTGCCTGGCGAGGACGCGGGGCTGCCCTGCTGCCCTCTCCCCAGAGCGAGGTGGCCATCTCTGTCTTCCTGGGTAGGAAATGATGTCTGTCATTCGCAGTTATTTTGTCTTGCACAGTAGCTCCCCTCTTCCGAAATGCAAAAACTTCTTTGGGAAAACAGGGATTCGATTAATCCACTTTTGTTTGGGTGCATTTGGGTGTGAGGGTGAGGGGCAGAGCCAAAAGGGTGAGGACAGAAGCCAGGTTGTGTGGCCCTGAGAAGAGCACAGGAAATCTAGCAGCTGGTTAGAGGGTGACACTTGTGGAAACAGGTTGTGCTGTCAACCCGAGGTGGAAATTTGATGTGAAAAGTGAGGTTAATGGTGATAACTTTCAAGAAGTTCCTAAGAAAAGCAGAGGAGTGAGGACTAGAGATGGGAAAGTGGAGACCTTCAGAAAGAAAAGCAAAAATAGGTGAGAATGTTCCATCCAAGTCCCTGGTGGGAATTGTGGGGCTTGTTTATTACTTAAGGTGCCCCTGTGCGGAGGGTGACGACAACCAGTCCCAGCTGGAGCCCTGGGGCAGAGGCACAAAAAGGGCTGGTTTTGTGAGGGTCTCTGGTCCAGATCGGGATTAGAAGAAGCCAGTTAGATTTCTAGTCCTCTTATGCCACTGGGAATCAGCCAGTGAACCTAGGGAACTCTCTCTTCTTTCCCTCTACAGGTAACCCTCTATATCCCTGGAGACCCACTAATTTTCCTGTTACTTCCCTCCCTCTCTCTGTTGATGTGTTACCTATCGGCAATTAGTAATGAGGGGAATCCGACCAGGGACCCAGTAGAATTAGGACCTTCCCACGTTGGATGGCTTGTGATATTTTAAATGGCACACACATCATCACAGAACCTTAATAACAGTGGTCTGGAAATATTTGATTTTCTCATGATTATGCTTCCAATATCGAAGTGAGGTTGTTTTGGGTTTTTTGGTCCCAATACTTCAGTGAACATATTCTGACACACAGAAAAATACTGCCCCAAATGCTTTCCCAAGAAAACACATAGTAGTTTCATCGCTGGCTTAAGGAAACTATAATTTAGCCAGTCCTGACAGCTGGAAAGGTACCCTATATTTTGATAGATGATCTACTAAATGATGTTTCTCTTTGTATTTCCCCCCCCCCCAACGTGATGTTTCCACTGGCTTCCCCCCGCCCCAACAAACCATCACGCCACTGTGACAGGCAGTCACCAGTTACATTCACTCTCAAGGTTAATGAGACATCAACAGGCACATCAGACCTCTTTTCAACAGGATTGTTTCTCTCCTATTTGATTTTGATCTGTTCAGGACACAAAACCGTATTATCAGAGAAAGTTGGTACTGGAGAGAAAGAGGGAAGCTGTCTTTGCCTCCGTGGCTAAAGGGCAACTTTAAAGGACAGCGGTCTTGTCAGTAAATTGTTTTCGGATTCGAGATGGTTTTTCATGTGCTAGGTGTCTGGGGAAAATCAGAACCAAGTCAAATAGTGGTCAGAAGCCATTTCAAGCTGATGGCTCTCTGGTCAAGTGAATTCATACAGTTTATAAAAACTGAAACCTAGAAAACTGAGGGAATTGCCTCAATTTTATCTATCCATTTTTTTCTTTCTACATCTAACTCCTGTATCTGGACAGTTTGGAGGTGGGGGACAGAAAAATGGACCTCCAATAGTCATGGTAATATGAAGTGAGGGAACGATCACTTATTGTCATCTGTCTTTCTTTCCATGAGATGAAGATGTGTCCTTTACAAAAGGTGTTAAGAGTCAAAGAGTCACTGTTTCTGACCTTTCTAGTGTTATTCTGATACTTCGCTGCTGGCATGAAGGGTAGCCCTGACAGCTAACATTGCATACAGCACCATCCAGCTCCTGCCTATTCGATGGCATCGCATTTGAAACGAAGTGAACAAAACACAAGCTGGGTTTTATGAAGGCTTTCTCAGGCCCCATTATGAAACCAGAGGAAGTACCTTGCAGGGCTGCGTCCTTTACTCCTCATGGTTCTCTGTGGTTGGACCCATTCTATGAAGGAGATCATTGGGATATTAGTCCAGCTACTTTCTGAGAAAAATAGAATGGGAAAGGATGATGACAAAAAGTACAAGTCCGGGTTGATTTTTCTGAAATACAACTGAGAGTATCAGCAAGAAAAAAAATCTAAACTGATCTTATTTGGAGGAAGCTTTCTCAAATTTGTGCAGGTGACATGGTGCCATGCTCAGTCTGTGCAGCATAGATTTCCACCCCAAACTATGAGAGGGGTGACTGTCCCTAGCAATGGTTTCCTCTGAGGTCTGTGAAGCAAAGAGGTGATGTGGGGTTAAGGGGGGGTGGGACCTGATATTGCTAGTAAAGGATCAACCACTAATTTCTGGACATCTCTAAAAGTCTTCATTTCACTAGAAGATTAAATTTAGCTCACTATTATATTTTAACAGAAAATCCAGGATGTTCATCTCAGAGCAAATTTCAGAGTAGCACCTCATGAGCTTTTATAAATCTGTTTGTTCTTGATCACCGAAAATGAAGTGGAAGAAGGTCTTGTTGGTAATTGATCTAGGCTGTGACCAAGACACTAGTTGATTTATCCCAGAGTCATCTGGTAGAATGAAGGACCAGTTTAGCCCAGTCCTCATAATAATAATATCACCTTTATATCACTCTGTACATTAGAAACACACAGTACATTTAAATAGAGCAAAAACCTCAGGGTAAAAGTGCTGCGATCCCATTTTACAGAGGAGAAATCTGTTCCTTACAAAATTCACTGAACTGTCCACAGAAAGAAGACAAGGACAGAAACAGGACAGGACGGGGTTTTGATTCCCGGTCCAGTACTCTTCACTACAATTTACTGCCTCCCATATGATAAACTACTTGAATGATTAAAATGTACATTTTTAAAATCCAAATGAAGTATACTTGACTAAAGTCTCATTCCTATCTCCCAGTGTCATCTTAGCAGTGGTAACTGGATGGTGAAGACATTTTCTTGACTGATTCTGTCTGGTGTCAGGGAAAATCCCCATAGAGAAACTCTAGATGCCCAAAGTAAAGCATAAGATACTTGGAAGTAACAATACACAAAGATAGAAAGATAAATGTTTTACTGGCAGAATCTCTGGGTGATTGGATGAAGCTATTCCCTATCTGAGCACAGTTCACTCTCCGGGGAGATTCAACTCCAGTGCCTTACACAGTGCCTGGCACATTGTAAACCCTCAGTACTTGTCAAAGGGACCTGCCTTAGTTCATTCAGACATTTATGTGATGGGTAAGAAGACTCCATAGAAACTACCTTGAAATGTATTTTCAAAATGACTTGTTTTTATTTTTGCAGTTTCTAGGCTTCTCTTTTTCCATAATACCCTTCTTCTTTCCTCGATAACCTCTGTAGTCCTATTAGAACGTATGTCAGTTTTCAAATTGTGTGGGGGCATTTCCTTTGCACAACTTCTTCTTCTTCGAAGGAACCTCCTGGGATATTTTACTCCAAACCAATGGAAGGACACATCCTCACTATGCAGACATTCTCCCGCTTACAGAGGAATCTTATTAAATTCAAATATTGAGTTTCAATTAAAAAAAACTTTTTACGTTTAAATACATTAAATAGAACTAAGTGGCAAAATGAGATTAACAGCATTTAACTTGGAATTAATTAACTCAGGCTTTCCAAGAAGGGCAGCAGAACTGCTCGCTTGGGGTCATGAAGACCTGGAAGCTGGATCCAGATTCCAGTTGTCTTCAAATACTGTCTCAGCACTAGTAGTCTCTACCGGAAGAGCCATTGTTCCTCTCTCTACAGTCTAAGAATGGGCCAATTCCAGCTGACTTTTGAGTTCAGAAGGAGGTTTTTTTTTTTAAATTTAATTTAATTTATTTTTTTTCAGTGTTCCAAAATTCATTGTTTATGCACCACACCCAGTGCTCTATTCAGTCCATACCCTCCTTAATACCCACCACCAGGCTCACCCAACCCCCCAACCCCTGTCCACAGTCTCATGGTTCCTCTCCCCCTCCAATTTCCCCGAACTCACTTCTCCTCTCCTCCCTATGCCCTCCATGTTATTCCTTATGCTCCACAAGAAGGCGTTTTTATATTTTCAAAATATTGTAACAAAACAAAACAAAAACAAAGAATATGAGGCAGAGATGGCATATGGCTCTCAAAGCCTTAAACTATTTACTCTGTGGTTCTTTACATTGAGAAGTTCCTGTACTGTCTTCCAAACCCCTTTACTGGAGCAATTTCTAGAAGTGAATACTGTTAAGTCACGTGGAAGGCAGCGGTTCTCACCCAGGGGGTAGTTTTGCTCCCCAGGGAACACTTAACAAGGGTAGGACACATTTTTCACTGTCACGATGGCCGGGGGCGGGGGTGCTGCTGTGGGCTTCCGATGTGTGGAAGTCAGGGATGCCGTTAAACATCCCGCACACACAAGGCTGCACCCCATAGCAGAGAATTATCCGGCCCCAAACACTGCTTGAAGAGGTTCCTCCGTGTTTCTCTGGCTTTGTTAGGGTTTAAACTTTTTCTGCTGCATGGATTACGTCAAATGTAAAATTGCCAAAGAGAAGTTCACATCTTACAGGACTTCGGCTGGAGACAAATACTAGGACCTCTTGAGGAGATGCTTTCAGGTGCGGTCTGGCAGAGATCAGATTCTCCCGTGTTATTTTCCCCAAGATGCTATTTTCTTGCTCTCCCTCACACCTCTGTTCTTTATAGTCTAAAGCCAAGAGCCGCCCGAAAGGCAAAGCTGCTCCATTGACACTGGCCTTGAGACCTTTCTGAGTGGCCCTGGCTGGCAGGCCAGATGGGCGAGCTGTAGCAGTCGTCCTAGCGCACTAGGCGGGGCTCCTCCTGACAGTGTGTAAGCCCCCACCCCCTGGAGCCGTGACCTCCTGAGGAGGCAGGAAGCAGTGCTTTATTGCCTGGTCCAAGTGCTTGGCTTTCCAAACACAAAATGAGAAAGGAGCGAGCTTGTATCCAAGGAACAGTGGACCAAAGGCCCCTGGGTTTGGAGGCCGCCTTAAAGGTCACCTCTGCCAATGCTGACACTGGAATCTGCTCTTAGCATCTCAAGGTGCTTTTCCTGGTGACAGGTGCCATGGCCATTGGAGCACTCGGTGAGCTCTGGGAGCGGCAGGTACTCTGAGAAAAGATGGAGTCTGAGCCTGAAGGGGCAGCGTGTGTGGAGCTCCTGGGCCAGCCACATGCCCTTTGCCCTTTATTTCGGCACTAGGGGAAAAATTAAGGAGAGACTGAAATGACTCTTCACTCTCCTTTTCTCTCACAGGAGGTGCATCCCAGTGATCCAAGCACTGTATCCTTCTAGGGCAGTCTGCCTTCTAAACACATTTCCATGGCGTGAGTAGTAGCCTTGAATGCTCGTCAGGCTTGTCTCCTTTAGATTTGGGGAGCAATCTCTTACCTCCCCAGGCAGATGAGCACTGGGTGCAAATTTGGGTAAACCATTCCTTCACGCTGAAATGTACAAATAAAGCTGTAGCAGGAGACGAAGCCCACCTTTTTGATGCCACACAGTATCTTGATAGATGCCTATTAGAGTGAGAGAAGCGTGGTCCTAAAAAATTTACACAAAAACAGAACCTCTCAGAAGTCACCAGACTTACAAACCTCACAGAAAGAACAGCTGAGCCTTTAAGGGGTGACTCCTTCCACTAAGAGGAGAAGGAAGCTAAAAGAAGCTGTCTGTTTTCTGCCCGAGAGGGCACAGCATCCCCTCCTCTCCCTGCACGGGAGCCAGGAAGGCACAAGGGACCAGGGAACGTGATCAACTCTGACTTTGTGAGATGCGCCATCTGGTACCTGACTTTGGGGCTCAGTGTGAGCCCCAAGTGATACTTGAGATAGGCTCAAAGCAGCCCTTTGAAGTCAGCTGCTTGGTAGCACATCTCAGCAAGCAGGCCTGTCTGCCGTGCTGCCTGTGCCGCTGCCACAGGCCCGGAAGGCCGCAGAACTTCCGAGGACTCCTGCCAGACTGATTTAATGACCAGCAGGGGAGGTGAGTAATCTCTAACCTTTAGAAGATGAAAAAAAAAAAAAAAAGGGAAATCAACACCAGTTGTTATTTCATATGGGAAGCCCTGAATAATGTGTCGTGCCTTCGACTTCAGAATTCATATTTTGAACAAAAGGATGCAATGAGGGATGAGGGAAGCTATTTTTATCCTCTTGCTCTCTAAGAAATCCTCCTGAGAATATTGTTTCTGGTATTTTGAAAGATCCCCATTGTTAGGTCTTACACTTTAAGTTTGACTTGTGGGTTCCAAGTATAGTTGAGAGGAGGATTTCCATGCAAGCGGATAGCTTGGGAGGTGATATCCAAAAATCCCAGTAAGAAAGTGGGGACATGAAACAAGGGAGTGGCGGGCAGCCAGTTAGGGGAGCCAGGGGTCCACTGCGGGCACCTGGGGCTCGGTGTGTCTGGGGATGCATGAGAGACACTGTAGAACACAGGTCCAAGTTACCCCACTGGTGGGTGAAAACGCCAGATATTTATTCCCCAATTCTGCAGCCATCATCAGTTGGTCCAGCTGCATCTGGGGGCACTAAATGAGCCCGACAGTTCCAGATGCTGTATGTGCCCCCTAGAATCAGAATTCTCCTTGTTGCTTTCTGAAAGCCTCAGGCAAAGAGCTGCAGGTGTTTACAGTAAGAGGACTTGGCATGCAGAGGGAAGGGGGAGCTGAGAGCGTGCAAGTGGGGCCCTGACAGCGGCTGTCTGCCCCAGGGTCTCAGCCCATCTAGGGTTACACGTCTCGGAACTCAGGGCCCCCATTCCTAGGCCATGTTCATCCTTTCACTCAACAAAATGGCCATGCCTGCATCTCCACGAAGCTACAGGCAAGAATGATCCAGCAGAGCTGTTTCGTTATTCTCGAATCCGAAAACCCATTTTCATTTTTAGTTCTGCCCCTGGATGGTAGTAAAGATGATTCCCAACAGGGCTTGGACACCACCAGGACTGGGGGTTTCTATGCCAAACCCCCAGGAGTGAGGGGCCCAGATCCAGCCACTTTTCATGAATACAAGAAAAGTCCACAGGCTTCTTCTCAGAGCTCCACCTCCACCCGTGGACGCGAGTTGCTCTCCTCCCTAGAATCGCATTCACTCCTTACTTTGGGTCCAGCTGGCGTGCTTCCTACTTTGCGAGGCCTTCCCACATTCGTGGCTCCTTCCCTCCCTCAAGTCTATCTGGCTTTCAGTCATCTCCACATTCCTTAACGCTTAACTATACCGTTATTACATAATGTGCTGTATTGTCACCTGATACTCTCTCTTAAATAAGATCATAAGCTCGTCAAGGGCAGGAACAATGTCTCCTATTCCCAAATTTCTCCTGGAACCTAGAGTATGCCGCAGGTAGTTGATAAAATATTGCCAGTTCATGCCTTATAGGATGGAAAAGGTGCTCTCCCTTCCATGTTGATTTATTTTGGTCACACTAGAACTGCTAATTTTTCAACATTGAAAGTGAAATTCTTTTGCCCAGTTTTCCATGGGCACCACAACTTTGCCAAATACCACAGCTGCGCCAAATCCTAATTGTCTCAAGGGAAAAAAATGCATCTCTGCTATAGCATCATTATTATAAGTACTCAAAAAAAAATCTTTGTAACATTCAATACCTTACTTTTGTGAGGTTCCCATCATTGCCTCTTGTCTTTGTTCTTGTTTTGGCTTGGCATCTAGGCCAGTGGTCATGTGGAGTAAAAGATGAATTGTTCTTGGACTCTTTAAGAGGCCAGTCACCTGGACACCTTGGGAAAACACAGATTCCACTTCAGCCCCGGGGTGGGACCCGCAACTCTGGATTTCTAACAAGCTCTCAGGCGATGCTGCTAGTCGGTAGAGTGCAGGCTGAGTAGCAAGGCTCAGACTTAGTCCTTGTGAACAGAACACTGGATTTCGAGTCAGGGGAGCCAAGCTCAAGTCCCAATTTCCCTAACTTTCAGACTTTGAACAAGCTGCTGACACTCCCTGAGAAGCAGGTTCCTCATCTGCAATAGCGTCCTCTGCACCCACTCACGGTAAGGACACACTGAGATAAGGTATATGACGGCACTGTGTAACCACAGCCTTCTGGAGCCTATGTTATCATTATGGCTCTTGGCCTTGAAAATGTCTGTTATTCCTTCCTACGTGCCAACTCCTCCAGAGCCATCGTCGTCCATTGAGTAAATAACACATGTAAGCATTTGATCCAGCAGGCCATAATGGGTGCGCGGTCTCCATTCTTAATACTCAGATTGGCAATTTGTTGGTTTTTAATGACTCCATCTGAGTCGTAACAGAAGACCGGATTCATCCTACTGCTGAACACGCAGCTCCTAACTTCTTGGGCAGGCAGAGCTGTCAGTGGGGATGGGTGGATTGCATTTTGCCCCCTTGAGGTGCTTCCCTGGGGTTCAGAACCTCATCTTCATGCTTGACAGGGCTTCACAGGCAAAGGAAGCCTTCACTTCCTGCCCAGGGAAATGTCTGGAATTAAAAGCTCTGGGAGACTGTGGGCTCCCACTTCAGTGCTCCCTTCAGCACTCCTCACAGCATGCCAGACAGGGATTCTCCAGCTCTCTAGGTGAGACAGTTGATAACTCTCCTCTCTCACTTAATTTACATGACTACAGTGTTTCCCTGCGAAATCTTGCCCACATAAGTAGATCTGCAAGCACTTAAAAGGGAAAGGTGTTGTCAGAATTGCCAGAGATCAGGAGAACCAGGCAAAGTGATAATTGTAAAGCCCTTTGAAACTGTGAAATGTAAAATTTTGCTGACTGGGGTTTTTATTCATTTAGGTCAGTGCATTTCCCTACCTTCCCCTTTCTAAAATTTCTTTTATGGGATTATAAAAGAAATCTATAATTATTTAGGATCAAAATCAAATCCACCAAGGAAAATTCCCTTGCCTACCTGGTTCTCTACAGCCTGAACTCTTCAAATGGAACTAACCTCAGTGTAAGTGAGGATTAGTACATCTTCTCAAATTTGAATATGCTTTCTAATTCCCTGGGAATTTTATTAACATGCATATTCTGATGTAGTGTCCGTCTGAGACAGCAGGCCTAAGATCCTACACTTCTGACAAGCTCTCAGGGCTGCTGCTGCTGCTGGTTTGAGAACCATGCTTCGTGGACCCAAGGAATCTTTGTGTATCCTGACTTATTACTCAGTGCCATTTATTTATTTATTTATTAGATTTTATTTATTTATGACAGAGAGAGACAGCAAGAAAGGAAACACAAGCAGGAGGAGCAGCAGAGGGAGAAGCAGGCTTCGAGCTAAGCGGGGAGCCT
This sequence comes from Mustela nigripes, assembly GCF_022355385.1. Taxonomy (NCBI): domain Eukaryota; kingdom Metazoa; phylum Chordata; class Mammalia; order Carnivora; family Mustelidae; genus Mustela; species Mustela nigripes. The sequence goes on along the minus strand of NC_081575.1, from coordinate 105,423,643 downwards.
GATATGGGGCTTGATCCCAGGATGCTGGGATCATGACTTGAGCTGAAAGCAGATGCTTGATGACTGAGCCACCCAGCCGCTCCGCTCAGTGCCATTTAACTGCCTCCATATTTATTTATTTATTCATTTATTTATTTATTGACAGACAGAGATCACAAGTAGGCAGAGAAGCAGGCAGAGCAGGAGGGGGAAGCAGGCTCCCTGCTGAACAGAGAGCCTTATGCGGGGCTCCATCCCAGGACCCTGGGATCATGACCTGAGCTGAAGGCCGAGGCTTAAACCCACTAAGCCATCCAGGCACCCCAACTGCTTCCATATTCTAAGAAAGGGGCTCTCCAGCTTGAGCAGGGTATCCCCTGGAAGGTCTGTCCCAACACAGATTCTGTGTCTCACCCGAGTTTCTGATTCTGTAGGTCTGAGCTAGGGCCTGATAATTTGCATTCCTAACAGGTTCCCAAGGTGATGCTGTTCCTGTTTGTTCAGGGAACATACTCTAAGAGCCACTTCTATAAAGTTGCTTAGTAATTAGCTGCCAGGTCTAATTCCAAAAATACAGTTTCCCTGTCTATAGAACCCAGCCCACAGGTATAAGCAGGTGCAAGATGTAGTTGCTCAGCAGTTAATTCTGAATGCTGTGTAAAGGCTACTTCGTAAGTAGGAACCTTTTAAGTTTTCAAATTAAGGCAAGTGTATTGGACAGAGAGGCCTGCTCTGCTGCCTGTCTGCAGGGGCTGGAGTCTGGGGGGAATGGGGCTGAGAATAAGAAAAGAGAGTCTGAGATGGAGCAGGGGGTGGGGGAGGACACAAAAGCCCCCCTACCCACGCATATGCTGTAGATGTTATTGCTACCATCACTGTGTGATTGCCCAAGTTTCCTTTTTCCAAAGACTTCCCACACAGGGTCACCTGCCATTTGCTTTTGCAGAAACTTTCTTTTACATCAAACCAGAGGCACAGTGGGTACAAATAGGAGCTGCATGTTGCGTTTCTGAGGCAAGGACCCAGCTCTGTGGTTGCCAGAGGCGAGGTATCCGCCGGGAGGGCCCTGACAGCTACTGTTCAGTTTCAGCTACTGTCTGATGTCAGTGCTGTTAAAGAGAGTTAAAGTAGAGCTGGAGTGAAGTTCAGTAAGTACTGGTTTGGGCATAGTAGAATAACAACTTCAGAGCCCCCAAGTTCCATGTTTGAGGCTGGAACTGTTAACATGTCCTTGATCAAAGTCACTTAACCTCTCTTCAGTTTTTGCTTCAACGTGTTAAGAGTTTGGAAGTTGTGACTCCCATCTTTACACTAAGAAAAACAGACAACCTGAAAATCAGTGACTTCTCTTGGACACAACAGAGAACAGGGAAACTGTCTTACCCAAATCTGTAGAAGCAGGCACATCCATACAGATGTAGTCACAATCTGCTTACCTGAAGCAGAAGGCTCCAGTATAAACACTTAAATGGTATTTTGATAAATTGATGGAGCCTGAGTATGAACTAGCATGAAAGTGAGAGACTCCTGGGAGCTGCAGCCACTGTCTTTATAGGGGGAGGAATCAGGAGGCTCATATTTTCTTGGGCCTTATCTCCAGAAGCCCCACCAGATTCCCAAGGTGAAGATCTGGCAGGGAGAGGTGGACGAGTAATCACTGTGAAATCCACCTGATCTTCCCCATAACAAAGGCCTGCTCTGTAAAGAAGAGGATTTTGCTAGAGCACAATTCTGAAATTTTGTCCTAGGTTCCTTCCCACCGAAGCCTCCTTCAGCCTTTCTGTCTCACCTACGTGGGGTGGGGGGCGGTGTAAGAGTCCATATGTGTCAAGACTGCAAGGAAATAGACTAGAAGCGCTACATCCAGGGAAGGAAACAGAGGACGATGTTGGGAGGTGGGTACAATACCACTGAAGAAATATTTGTGAAAGTCATGCCCAAAACACAGGCCCATTAAAGACTGACAATGCATCAGGAGATTATTATATAGCATTTCCCCTCCCTAAATCTTACCACCATATCAACAAGTTTCCAGTATAATAATAGTAGATGTCAGCTGCAAGACATAAATTCTCTCGAGAGGGAGTACTTTAGGGAAGTCCAAAGTCAATAGTACAAACAAAAACTGTGACAATTGAGGAATTTGAAACTTCTGGTACATATAGCCACAATAAACATTAAATATATCCTGACCCTAGAGTAATGTAAGTCCTCACTGTAAAGGCCCGTTTACCTCCATTGGTATTAATTGATAAAACATGAAGAGCTTTGGAAAAGAAAACAAGAATGCTAAAAGAAAAAAATATAGTCTAAAGAGACAAAGGAAACACTGGTACCATACTCAGATATGACACAAATGTTAGAATTATCAGATAGCAAATTTAAAATAACTATGATTAATATGTTATGGGCTTTAATGGAAAAAGTAGACATTAAGAACAAATAGATGATGTAAGTAGACAGATGGAAACCCTCAGGATGAATCAAAAGGAAATGCTAGAAATTGAAACTGTAGCAGGAATAAAGAATGGTTCTGATAGACTCATCAGTAGACTCAACACAACCAAGGAAGGAATCAGTGACCTTGAGTACAAGGTAATAGAAACTTCACAAACTGAAGGACAGAGTTATAAGAGTGAAAATGCCCGAGAACATAAAAGAATTGTAGGATAGTATCAAAAGTTATAATACATGAACAATTAGAATGTCAACAGGAGAAGAGAGAACCCAGCCGAAAAAGTATTTGAAGTAATAATGGCAAAGAACTCTCCAAAATTAATGGATACAAAATTACAGGTCCAGGTGGCTCAGAGAACCCTAAGGATAAATACCCACAAAGCCACACTTAGGCAAATCATATTCAAACTAGAAAAAAAACAAAAACAAAGAGGAAATCTTGAAAGAAGCCGGGTGTGGGGGGCAAGGGAAGGAACACTGTGCATATAGCATACAAAGATAAAAATTATAGAAAACATCTCATCAGAAACCACACAAATAGGAAGACAGTGGAGTGAAATATTTATAAAGAGTTGAAAGGAAAAAAATCTCACCAACCTAAAATTCTATATTCAGCAAAACTATTCTTCAAAGAGCTAGAGATAGAAAGAATAGATAGAAAAAATTTCTCAAACAAAAACTAAAAGAATTCACTGCCTGCAGACCTGTCCTGCAGGCAGAACTGTCCTGCCTGTTCTTCAGGCAGAAGAAAAATTATATGGGTCAAAAACACATATCTCGGGGCGCCTGAGTGGCTCAGTGGGTTGGGCTGCTACCTTCGGCTCAGGTCATGATCTCAGAGTCCTGGGATCAAGCCCCGAATCGGGCTCTCTGCTCAGCAGGGAGCCTGCTTCCTCCTCTCTCTCTGCCTGCCTCTCTGCCTGCTTGTGATCTCTGTCTGTCAAATAAATGAATACAAATCTTTTAAAAAAAAAAAAAAACTCATATCTAGGGGCGCCTGGGTGGCTCAGCGGGTTAAAGCCTCTGCCTTTGGCTCAGGTCATGATCTCAGGGTCCTGGGATGGAGCCTCACATCAGGCCTTCTGCTCAGCGGGGAGCCTGCTACTCCCTCCCCCCATCCCACCTGCCTCTCTGCCTACTTGTGATTTCTGTCTGTCAAATAAATAAATAAAATCTAAAAACTCATATCTACAAAAGAAGAGTGTTAGAGAAGGAATAAAAGTGAAATAAAGTCTTTTAAGTTTTCTTTTTCTTAATCTAAAAGGTAACTGTCTAAAGCAATAATAGTAACAATATATTATGTGATTATAACATATAGATTAAGTGGAATGAATGTCAGTCACATCACCACGGACAGGAGGGAGGAATTGGAAATACTCTATTATAACCCAACTGTACTACACATAAAGCATTACAGTATTATTTGAAGATGAACTTAGATATAAATATATATTGTAAGTACTACAGCAGCCACTAAATTTTTTTAAAAGAAGTAAAATTGATATCCCAAGGGAAGAGATAATGTGGAATAACTTAAAATTCTCAATTAAAACCAGATGAGGCAGAAAAAGAAGGGGAGAAAAAGAAACAAAGAACAAATGCAACAAATAAAGAATAACTACAACTATGTAGATATTAACCCAAGTGTATCAGTAGTTACTTTAAATGTGAATGGTGTTAAATATGCCAATTAAAAGACAGAGTGACTCAGAGGAAGCCAAGAAAAAACAAGACCCAACTCTTTCTTGTCTATAAGAAACCCACTTTAAATATAAAGACTGAGACAGGTTAAGAATAAGTGGGTAGAGGAAACTATACCATGTTAACACTATCAAAACAAAGCTGGAATAACTCTATTAATTACAGATGTGGCTGACTTTGGAACAAGGAAAATTATTAGGAAATAGAGGGCATTACATTAAAGATAAAGGGATCAATTCTCCAAGATATTAAATCCTAAACATGTATGCATCTAACAACAGGGCATTAAAATACATGAGGCAAGAAAATGATAGAATTGAAAGGATAAAGAAGCCTACTGTTAGAGTTGGAGCCCTCAACATTCCTCTGTTAGTAAGTGACAGGGCAAGCAGGCAAAAAATCAGTAAGTATACAGATGACTTGGACAGAAGGAAGTGGCAGGATGTTTAATAATCTGGGGAGAGTCATGACTCAATTTTTATAAGGACAACTCTTCTAGAAGTATAGGAGTTAAGTTGGAAAAGCAAGATGTTGGAGATAGGGAGATCCCCCCTCCTCCACCCAGAGAACTTTCACTTCAAGTCTGTAAGCAAGAGGTTTTGAATAGGATTGCTATAGGAGAAAAAAGGACCTAGACTAGACCACCATTTTCCAAAATGTGTTTCAGGAAATTTTCCTTTGATGTTGCAAAAACAACAACAACAATGACAATAACAACTGGATTCTGTGACAAAATAACATTGGGAAACAATGTTTATGGTATCTCCATATCAGATCCTCCATACTTAATGCAAATTAGCATATCAAATGCTTTCAGAGGAAATCTATTTAACTCTGTCCAGCTCAGCATTTCTCAAGTTTATTTGGTCATGGGTACTTTTTACTTTTTTGGTGACCATTACTAACATCCCAAGGAACTAATATGCTTCATAACACACTGAAAACACTGTCCCTAAAATAGGGAGGTGCAATTAATAGGACTTGATGTTCATTGGATGTGTGAGTAAACAAAGGGGAAAAGGTGACATTGGCCTAGAGGTTTCCCACCTGGGTAAGTAGAAAGAGGATGCTGTTAACCATAACAGGAAGCAGGTGGGAGAAAAATCTGGAGGAAAAGATTCTGGTATATAACTGTTGGATATATACCAGTTGAAATAGTGCCATAATATGGATTTGCAAATCTTTAGGAGGCAACTGGAAATTCAAATCTGGAGTCTAGAAGAGAGGTGAGGTATTGATGTGAACCTGTGATTGGACAGCATAAAGGTGAAACACCAAACCATGGCCATGGAATTCATTGCCTAAGAAGAGTGCATTTGAATGTGAAAAAAAATCAGAAGTGCCAGAGACAGAATCTTGAGTAATATCAGATCTAAAAAGTAGGCAAAGGTAGAGGAGTCAGACAGATCCTGGAAACCAAGGTTAAGAGGTAGTAGGAGAGAAGAAAGTCATGTCATGAAATTCCTCATGGCAGAGAGGTAGGGTTCAGGTCAAACCACATGTATTTACTGAGCACCTTTGTTTGCCAGGCATATGGTAGATGATGCAGCAGTGAAGAAAGCACACCCACGATTTAATTCAAAGGATTCCCTTTGAAAAGGTCAAGATGCTTAATCATCTTAGATATTTTTTAAGTATTACTTGACCCCATATTATTGCCTTAACTGTAAATATCTGCTAGGAGTTAAGAAAGGGAGGACTGAAAAGTAGCCATTGGATGTACACGCTTAGAAGTCATTGTTGAGTTTTGGTTGAGTGCTGGGATAGAGTCTAGTCTGGAGTGGTTTGAGAAGTGAGTGGGAGGTGAGGAAATGAAGTTAGCAAGCATGAATCACTCTCTGAAGTGTAGCTGGAGACAGAAAATGTAAAGAGCTCCTTACAGAAGGGGAGATGTGGCAGAAGCTAGAAGTGATGTGGGGTCACTGAGGCCTTTTTTCTTTTTTAACATGAGGGAGACATGAGTGTATTTCAAAGCTCATGGGAAGGAACTAGTAGAAACAGAGGATGTATTAGAGGAGATTAACAAGACTAGGAAGAGGAAAGGAAAGCCAGAATCCAGTGGAAGAAACAGATCTTAGAGGGAGGGTCATGGTCTTGATTTCCACAGGACAAGAGGACAGAAACGGATGTGGTGTCAGCAAGTTGAAGGTAATATCTAAGTGATGGCTTGGGTTTTCTCTGCAAGACAGAAAATAAGGTCGGTAGTGGAAAATGCATCTCGTCAAGCGCTAAGGAAAGTGAGTATTTGTCTAATATCTAGGTGCTTGGAAGCCAGTTGACAAGGCAATGAGGTAGTAACAGGTAGTAAATTGGAAGCCATCTCTTGAGCAGAATTTGGGTTTGAAAACCAAGAGTTTTACTTTCCCTTTTGTCTCAAGATGGGCAAAAAGTATAGAGAAGAAACTGAAGTGCAAGGCAAGTTAAGAAAATTCACATTGGGTAGCTCTAAATTTCAGAAAAACAACACAGGTTATGTAGAAAGAAGGATTTCTTTTCTTTTTTTTAAAGATTTTTATTTATTTATTTATTTGAGAGAGAGATTGAGAGAATGAGTGGGAGGAGGAGCAGAGGGAGAAGCAGACTCCCTGCAGAGTAGGGAGCCCAATGTGAGACTCCATCCCAGGACCCGGAGATCACGACCTGAGCCGAAGGCAGATGCTTAACCGACCGAGCCACCCAGGTGCCTGAAAGAAGGATTTCTTAACTCTAAAAGTTGCTTGGTATTTGGATGACTCATCAGAGGAGACTGACATGACCTAGAATGGTTCAAACAGAGGTTGGAGCTGTGACCTCCAAGGGTGACAGTCTTCAAATTCCATCACATACCTAAGTGGTTTTCAGCCCTGACTACATGATAGAATCACTGGAGGGATTCACATATACCAGGTCTCGGTCTCACTCCCATAGATTCTCATTCTATGTGTCTGGCAACAGGGTGGCCTCCTCCACATCCAGATTGGCAGCAAAAGCAGCGACATCCCCAGCACGGTGTGAGAATGGCAGAATCCCAGGTTCCACCCAGACCTACTAGATCAGGGTCTGCATTTTTACAGGATCCCCAGTTGATTTGTGTACACATGAGAATCTGATATATGCCGGACTAACGCATAGTCTAGAGTGGGGCCAGACATGGGTATTTTTTTTTATAAACATATATTTTTATACCCAGGGGTACGGGTCTGTGAATCGCCAGATTTACACACTTCACAGCACTCACCATAGCACATACACTCCCCAATCAGACATGGGTACTTTTTTAAAGGTCCCTGGGAACTTCTGTGCAACCACAGTTGAGAACCACTGCTACACAGAAAAAGAGATACTTTTAAAGCTGTATTTAGCTCATGTGATAAAATGTCAGCGCATTCAATGTGCAAGCCCACCCATTCAAGCCTGGAGAAATCCAAGTAAGACCCGTAGTTAATAGCAGTGTAGCAAAGTGAGTTTCATGGTTTCGAACATGTGCTTTCATTATATAAGAAGTTATCATTGGGGGAAACTGGGTGATGGATACATGGGAACTCTGATGTATACTGACTTCTTCTTGTGAATCTTAAATTATTTTAAAATAAAAAGTTAAGAAGAAAGCATTTTAAGCAAAGAGAGAGCCTGCCTGGGATAAGGAACAGCTGTTCTCCATCATCCTCTAAGAAATAAACAGGCTCCGTCATTCATTCGGAAGGGAGCCATTGGAGGATTTAAAGCAGAGGGGATGACAGGTTTGAATTTGTGTTTTGGAAAAATAAATCTGGTGGCAGTTTGGAGGACTGACTAAAAGCAAAAAAAAAAAAAAAAAAGTGAGTTAGGAAGCGGAGTCTGTCGTCCAGATTATCAGGGCCAGAACCAAATCAGGAGGAAAGGAAATGGAACACTGGAACACAAGAGGATGGATTTGTGAGATCTGGGAAGTGAAATCAACAGGATTTGTTGAGTGACTCAAAGACTGTCAATGCCGGCTGTGTGTATAGGCCCCCAGGAAGCTTTTTACAATACAGATGCCTGAGCCCTCGCCAAGAGATTCAGATTCCAAGGGGTGAGGCTGGGCCCAGGCAGCTGAGTTTGTAGCGTTCTACAGGTGGTCCAAATGAGCAGGGTTGAGAGCAGCTGGCTCCGGCTGAGGAGGCGGGAAGTGCAGGGTAAACCTCACAGGTTTTCAATCCAGTCCTGCCGCTAACCAGCAGAGGAGGAGGAGGAGGCAGCAAAGAGACAGCCAGGATAAATTAGGGAGGTAGCCCTTCCTCTTCCACTTGTTTTATGTTGAGTAAAATTGTAAAACTTGGGAGTTAAAATGTATAAATCCATAATCCTTGCAATCTAGCTCTCTTCTTGTGCCTTACATAAACAAATCTATTTTTAACTGAAAATAAAACCTTAGTTCAATTGTGTCATCTAAACATCACCTCCGCTTATTAAAAACAACTTTCCGTTAACCCCAAATTTTGAAACACTTATACAAAGAAATCTTCAGGAGGCTTGGCTAAATGCTTTGACAAAGAGGTGAAATTCCTTGTTTTTTACTGCTCCTGGTCCCCCTGCAGACTCTAGAAAAGCCTTCCCAACCTCTCTCCTAAATCCACCCAGATATTCTTTCCATCTTCCTCCACCCAAGTCTTTCATGTCCGATGGGTTGGTTTTGCTCCTGTGAGGCTGCGTTTTGGAATCCATCCAAACTCTGCAACAGGTGTGGAGTGTGGTGTTGGTCCCGCTCTCTTGGGGGCCTCAGGCTCACGGAGCTTCTGAAGTCAGCACTCTGGGCTACTAAACCCCCAGACCGCATGGAAGGTGTTCTGGGAGCATGCACAAACTTTCAGAGCCGCAAGTGGGAAGCAGCCGATGGCTAACGGACTGTCTTTTACAGGGCGACCTGCCAAAGCCACCAGTCTCTGCTCATTATAACAATCTGAGGTTTCCCTACTGAGAGTTGCTTGCTGCCTATTGGGAGCTGTCTTTATAAAGTTGTGTGCAAAGCGCCGTGAAATGCTTCCATTTCAAAATGGTCTGCTCTTTAGCATTTCGGTTTTCCCGTTTAAGGGCTTTTTCTTTTGCCCATTTTTTTAAAAAGATTTTATTTATTTATTTGACAGACAGAGATCACAAGTAGGCAGAGAAGCAGGCAGAGAGAGAGGAGGAAGCAGGCTCCCCGCTGAGCAGAAAGCCCGATGCGATGCGGGGCTCCGGGCTGGATCCCAGAACCCCGGATCATGACCTGAGCCGAAGGCAGAGGCTTTAACCCACTGAGCCACCGAGGCGCCCCTTTGCCCATTTTTTAGCTTAAAAAGAGAAGTTACAGAACCCACTCGTAACCATTATAAAAGCATAGAAGCACATCGCAGAGTTTAACTATTCTTTTAAATGGTTAATGTGAAAAAAATGTTAAGATACAGGGATACTTCTTTGTCCTTCTAGTCCATCTCAGCTTTCTACTAGCTTTGTTATTTACAAGGTAACAGAATAACACCTAAGCTCATCCATTTCTTAAATGAATCTAAACCTAGTTTGCAATCTGCAGGCTTGTTTATATTGATTTTGATAAAGCTACTAAAGCTTGGAAAAAGAGTGGAAATGATAGACTGAGAGTTTAAAAAGCTCTTTATTCCTAACTCTAATGTCTTGTTCATTCAGGAGCTGCATATATTAATATCTGCCCGTGTATTCCCCTGAGGGCTGGGCTGGAAAAGCATTGCTATGCTATTTAGTTTTCCGTGTAAATTGCTGCATCTTTACCATTCCACATACCAGGACATATGCTCATTGTAGCCGGCATCTTTTCCAACCTGTTCCGTTTCCCCTTGTGTGTTTGCCTTTTTGTTTTGCTTCCTCCCCGCCCCCGCCCACCAAGTCTTGGCGAACTAGCTAGTACTTCTGCTCAGTCCAGTCAGTCACAGTATTTAAGCAGGTTTCAGGACACAGACATGGCACCTGATTAATGCATGCCGGTGACGGCAAGGCGACGGAACGAGAGTTCGTTGGCTTGTCCAGAATGTCTCTGCTTTGGGTACGGTGTGCCTGCGTGGTGCTGGGAGGAGCGATGTAACAAAGAATAAGGCTCAAAGAGCTGAAAGAAGGTGTCCTTATGATGTGGCAAGTGATGACAGATGTGGCCCCATGCAGAGGACCAGTGAGGACCTCATCTGCTTTTCCAGGGCAGACTTCCTGGAGGAGGTAATGCGTGAGTCAGGCCCGTCACTCCTCCCAGTGTTAACAACTGGAAGGGAGGGCTGGGGACGGGGACTTGACTGCTCACTCGGCAGCCCTTTCCAACGCAGCCCGCTTCTTACAGCTGCTGGGCTGCAGCCGCTCCTCCCTCCAATAGAGGACGGGGCTCTGAAAAGTGCACTGCAGATCCTCGCTGCCTCACGTCAAATAAGGCACGGCAGAACATCGTGACAGCAAACCTTGCCGTCACGCACCCCACCCCAAAGACACATGCTGCTTCTCACAAAGAGCGAAACGAAACTTCCCTCATGTCAAGAAATAGGCAGTTGCCGTATGACGAGAATACCACTAGTCAGGCAGGAAGAATATGGGATTTCCAGGCATTAAATGAAAACTATCACGTGTTTCATGAATAGCAACCCAGGGGCGAAAGTGCCAGCTGCTCTTTCTGACTGAGGCGGGGAGAGGTTCCACCATTTACTAAGAACCCGTGATGTGCTCTTCTGCCAGGCGCTCTCTCTCCACTGTCTCACTCAGAACTCACCGACTCTTCTAGATAGTAATGCCATTTTGATGAGGAGGAAACAGGCTCAAGAAGGAGACTCTGCTCAGGGTTATCAGGTGGTCACTAACTTAGTTCGCTATAAACACAAGTCTGTAGGACCCCGATGTCAGGTTCTTTCCAGCATACCAGGCTGCCTCTGGAGCTCTTCTTTCTGGAAGTCTTTCCAGTCAGTCTTAATTGTCTTGATGTAGATCTTCTCTTACAAATCAACAAGGAAAAAACAAAACAACCTGCTCTCTGAAGGGGCAAAAGGCTGGAACAGGCCCTTTGCAAAAGAGGACAGCCACGGGGCTCATGTGATTGTGCAAAGGGGCTTCGCTTTAGGCATCGTGGAAACGCAAATCAAAACCAAAATGAGATACCAGCACACACTCACCAGAACGGAAAACATTTCAAAGGCTGATATACAAAGCGGTGCTGAACATATGGGACAAATAGGACTTCCACCCATTGCTGGTGGGAATGTAAAATGGTACAATCACTTTGGAAAACTTTAAATACAGGCTTACTCTGATCCCTAAATTCCACTCCTGGGTCTATCTACCCACCCTGTGCTAGCCTGAGACTGGCGCCCCCTACTGGCTCCCGAGAGCGGGGCTGGCATTTCTCTTCCCCCTTTTTTTTTTAAAGATTTTATTTATTTATTTGATGGAGATCACAAGTAGGGAGAGAGGCAGGCAGAGAGTGGGGGGGGGGGGGGGGGGGGGAGCAGGCGCCCCGCCAAGCGGAGAGCCGGATGTAGGGCTTGATCCAGGACCCTGGGACCATGACCGGAGCTGAAGGCAGAGGCTCAACCCACTGAGCCACCCAGGTGCCCCTGGCATTTCTCTTCCTAATTCACTTCCCCCAGGGAGCTTGAAATTGGGCCATCAAAGCTGTTTTTATTAGAGAATTCACTGTTAAACATGTAGCAATGTGCCACTGTATATACCTGAAAGAAACATCTGTGCATGTCCACCAAAGGATGTGCACAAGAATGTTCGCAGCACTTTTATTTATAAAAACCCCAACCTGGAAACAACACAAAAGGTCCTCAAACAGGAAAGAACAATGACCTCTGGTATCCTTCATGCAATAAAATACCAGACGGCAAAAAGAAGTAACAAACTACTGACGAGCACAACACGGATGAATCTCACGAGCTGTGGGTTGAGTCAAAGGTGGCAGACGCAAACAGCACTGACGGCTGCACAGATCAGAAGCTCCAGAAAAATCAAAGCGAATCAAAGTGCCTAGAACTCAGAACAATTGTTCCCTGGGCGGGGGTGGTGAGAGTATTGACCGGGAAGGGAGCTGCAGATGTCCCGTCCTGATCTGAGTAATACTTACATAGGCATGCACATCTAAAATTCACTGAGTTGTACTCTTCTGATGTGTATACTCTGTTATATCTCAGTGATGAAGAGTGTACACACACACATTCTACTCAGTGATCCTGTGAATGAGGTCGAAGAGTTAGACTACTAGCCCAGCAGTGCAAAGCATCTAGCCATGGTGGGGAATGACAAAGAAGAGGGCCTGAATTTCGCTGGACAGGTCATCCCAGTTTTCCTGACATGCAACACAGTGCCATCATGAAGCCTGTCTTCACCTGTCCCACAGTGGGGCCGACGCATGAAAAGCTGGCCACCAGCAGCACACACTCCCCGGGCACATCGCTGCCTGGTAAGGAATCCAGTGAGCACATCAGCTGTCTCTCCCACACAGAAACCGCCATCACAGCAGAAATCCAGAAATGTAAAGATAGGGACTCTCATCCAACTTGGGCAATATTCCAGCATTTGCCATCAACAGAGAACACTGAAGCCTGGGACCTTACCTGCTGACACACCCCAGAAGGATGCAGAGAGCCTGCTGTGTCTCAGAGTGGGGTTTTTTTTTTCCCCAAATAAAGTAAAAGTCAAAGCAGTGCCTACTTCCTTCCTCATCAGCAAGAAGAAAGAGGAGAGATCATGTCATCTTACACTTCCCTGCTCCCGGCAGGATGCAGGCCTAAGCCCTTCTTGAGGAGTTATGGTGCCTTCTTGTCATCAGCATACCCTAGACCCAACATGTGATTGGCTTCACACTTGAATGAAAAGACTGGACGATATCCCAAAGGAGGGGGAAGGGCATCTACATTCATGAACTTTTCAGAGCCACCTGAGAAATACTGTTGCGTACCTACTGTAGGCAGCTGGGATCATCCCCCAAAATGTGTCCGCCGTCAAAGAGGAGCTCGAAAAATCCTGACTTTACTTCCCATGGGTTGTTTTATTTTGATATAACCATATTTGGGTTTTGAGAGGTTTTTTGGGTGGGGGGCTCTAAATATTTTTTTATTTTAAATTTCTGTTAGTTATTTGCATACCAGTGTACTGTTCACTTCAGGTGGACAATATAGCGATTCAACACTTCCAAACGTCACCCAGTGCTCACCAGGACCAGTGCCCTCCTTCATCCGCCTCACCTGTCTCACACAGCCTGCCCACCCACCTCCCCTCTGGCAACCATCAGTTTGTTCTCTAGAGTTAAGAGTCTGTTTCTTTGGACATAACCCTATTTCAATACACAGGAAATTAGCAGTTGGTTTTAGAATGCTTTAGTGTTTTGAGAACAGTAGGAAACTCTAATTCTAGAGGCTTTAACCATTGTTAGACATTATCGTAGCTTGGGTTCCCACAGAAGCTGACCTTGAATCAAGAAATCAAGTAAAGGTAGTGTCTTCTGGAAGTGAAGGGCAACCAGAAAGGGGTTGGGGGTGGTGGCGGTGAAACAGGCTAGCAAGACAGAAAGGGGAAGGAACCTAAAAGAGTATGTGATCAGGCAGGCCATGGCTGGAAGTAAATGGAGCATAACCCCACTGGGAAAGCTCTGGGAACCAATTTAAAACACACTCACCCATGAATTGTCCCACCCATAGGGAGGGAAACTGGGTATTTCCATGCCAACTCCCATCTGTCATTGGTTGAAGTCTGTTCCCAGGGGGTGTTAATGCCCCAGAACTTCTGGTCTGCCGAGCAGATGGCAAAGTGGGCTCTCTGACAAAGAAGCATGGGTGCTGGCATTAGCAGGCAGGCAGGTGTGCTCTCAAGAGGTAAGCACTAGAGGATACAAGCAGGAGGCCAAGTGCCTCTGCTCCAGAGGAACTTGAAGCAACTGGCCAAGATCTTCTGAACCTGTGTGGTCCATGACAGCATTTTAGAAGTGTACATACAGAAAAGTAGAAGTCCACACATCAGCTGGCTCTGCACATTAATAAATCCACAGTGAACAGATGACACATTAATACCCAGACCTAGGAAATGGGAATCAAATGTTGAATCAGTATCATGTATCTGAATTCTGTCATCAAATTTGAGTATGCTGGCTTATTCCCTGGGCTAAGGTGTCCAGATCTCTAAAAAAGGTAGAGACGTCAGTGTTCTGCCTCCTTCATGCCAATATGTACACTGTGGTTCAGACCTCTTTTTTTTTTTTTCCATCTCCCTGCCTCTGCTTTCCAGCTTTCCCACTGGCTGTCTACCATACCGCAGAGAGAATAATCTGCCCACAGTTCTGATCATCTCATCCCCTGCTTGAAACTCTTCATTGGCTCCCAGTTGGCCTGTAGGACAAAATCTGTCTCTCAAGTTTAGCAGACAAGGCCCTGTGTGATTTGGACTTGGTTTGCCTCCAGCTGTCCTGTGTTCTCCCACCAGCTTGAACCACTTCTGTTTCCCCTGACATCCATTTTGTGCCTTTCAGACTTTGCCCAAACTGTCACTACTGGTACCATACCACCATGCCAAGCCTCTGCCTGTAGTTAATTTCTCCTCATTCTTCAGGTGCTAATGTATAAGTCAGTTCCTCCAAGAAGTCTTCTGTGGTTCCAGCAAGGTTGCCATAGATGCCCTTTCTCACTTCTCCTGTCTTTAGAATTCCACTCAAATCTTGTAAATTTCTTGTTGGTGTCTTTATCTCTCAGAGTTTGAATGCTCTGCAAAGGCAGAGCCCTGTCTTGTTCACACAGCTTGATAGAAGATTTACTAATAGCTACGAAGAAATATTCCTTGAATAGGTGAATGGGAAGATCTTCCCCCATCTGGCCCCATTTCCTCTCCAGCTTTGCATTTCACCGCGCCCCTCCCACTGCTACACACATGCTGTGCACATGCACTTGCACACACACATGCCAACATCCTGGTCTCCCTAAGAGCCCCTGAACACCCTTTAGCTGCTTCTATCATGGAACTGTAACATTTTACTTCATTTTGTGGTTTGTATATGCTAACAAATTCTGAGACCCTGCCTGGAGTCCTTCCGCTAGATTCTTAAGTTTCTTGAGGGTAAAACTGTCTGGATGTTCTTAATCTTCCTGGGGCTTATATTATTATCCAACTTAGTGTAGACACTTAATACATGTTGAGTAAATCGTTCGTTGCTATAACTGGTGATGAAATGGAAAAGACTTTCTCCCAACAAAACAAAAATGTTCCAGCCTCCCACCTTCTGCCTAGCACGGACTTTACATGTGCAAGCCTTGAAAAATTTAATCAGCCAATCTGTGAGCCATTGCCAGCATTAAAGCAAGACAGAATCACCCAGAGTGACATCTTTGGACATGAAAGCAATCTTTGCTCCTGGCTGGGTGAAACCATGTCACCGAGACAACCGAGTGGAAGCCATCTGTCAATTCCAGCAGGGCTGGTGTGCTTAGGGCACGTAGATGGGATGTTATGAAGATGCTATAGATGCACTCCACCTCTGCATTAGCAGAACTGGGCTACATGAGAGCTGAATTCAGCAAAACATCAGAGCCTCACCATGGAAGGAAGTTGCAGTGGTGGGAGGGTAGGAAGTAGTTAGAGGCGGAAGTAGTTTTCTCAGATTCCTTTCCTGGAAGACTGGTGACAGGTTAGTGTTACCTGTAGTAAAAGTCCAGGTTCCATCAGCAGGGATGGATCTGCAAACCAAAGGATGGCCCTCTCTGCACACTGGAGGCATCAGTCGATGACATCACATCAGTGCTCACATCCCCTGAGACACTCAAAGATAAGGAGAGTGGATCTCTTGTGATGGTCCCACACTATGCCTGGTGTTTCTGTGAAATTAACAGTGCCCTCCTGCACTCTTAAAAGTGTTCCAGTCTGGATGATAAATTATATGATAACCCTACCCACCGAGAGCATTAACATCAGGCAGGGGGTACAGAATCTTCAAATAGACATGACATTAGATGTAGGTACATGAGAGTTTTTATATGTCTCTAAACTTTCTTGTATTTAAAAAGAATGCCCTCCAAAAACAGAAAACTAACAGCTATACAATAAAAATTCAAACTACTCTAGAATGAGGTATAATATATAATTATTTCAGTACCCAATCTCTTACCTAAAGTGCTTCTGCTCTTATATTTTTTAGATTATAGTCTAACCATATCCACTTATCTAATGAGATCAGCCATTTGTCTGCTCGTGTAAGCGACAGGACTGAATTCAATGTCATCTGTTTATTTAAGATGGAAATGATATGCATGTAGCACAGTAGCCTTTGGGCTACAAATGAGGTATCATTCAGTGTCACCAGAGAAAATATAAATCAGCAAGAAGGAACAAACACAGAAAGCTCAGTCAGTACATCTCTGTTGGACTTCCCCTCTGTGCCAGGGGCACAGCACAGAATGAAAGAGAGTCTGCCCTCATGGAACATATATATTCTGGTATTAAACAGCCTTGGGAGAGGGGTGATTACCACATCCTGTAGTTATCCCCAACTTTAGTCTAGTGTTTTACAAGAAATTCCCAAATTGCCAGCCCTTCCCACTAGTATGTTCTGTAAAGTACTTTTTTCTCTTTTCCCTTCTGTTTGCATACGGGGCAAGAGGCAGGCAGTCACACAGGAAAGACGCAAGACAGAAAGGATGCTTATTTGGACTGATGAAAGTCTCATCTCTTTAGACATCTGTCTTCATCTCCAGCCAGTCGTACATGCCTGTCATTGGTAATGGGGTTGTGGCTTCTCCCTGAGGTTTCTGTTGTAAATATCCGGCATTGGCTGGGCCTCCGTGTTCAGTACTTGAGTCTCGCTGCTTCTGCTAGGCTGCTTTGTCTTGTCTGACCCCTTGACTTTGCTACATTCTTTCAACTTTCAACTACACCCTTTCAACTCATAACTTCTGCTAAACATCTCCCACTGTGGCTGGACTGTGCCAAAGCCTAATACCCAAACACAGGTTCATTGCTATCCAAATGGCCAAGGCACAGAGATGAGGGTGTGAAGTCTTTACTCTGCTAAAGGAACGCTCATGAGGGAACAATGTTCCAAGCCCAAGATTTAAATGTGGGCTGATCTGCAACCTACACCTTGGACCAGGAGCAAGTTATTTAAGCTCCTTGTGGCTCAGTTTCCCTACCTGCGAATGTGGATGTACCATCTACCTCCCTGAGTGGCCACAAGGATTAAATGAGGTAATAGATGCAGCATTCTCTGCATAAAACCCAGCATGTAGTGAGCACTTCAACCCTTTTAGTTTCCTCCTCCCCCTCCCCCCCACCGCAGTCCCCTGCCTGATCTGATGGGCATGGTGATCGAAGTAGGCAGCTCACCTGGAAAAGGTGGGATGGTGTCAAGCTGGAGCAGATCCTGGATTTGGAAGTGCCAGCTTTTAAACACATACAACCCAGCTGTTCTCTTCAAATCTGTGTATTGCGTGCATCTAACCCTTAGTCTCTCAGTGCCGATGTGAGCAAAAATACGTCTTTACATCCCACTGAATATGCTTTTCAAGAATAACTGAGAAACAGTTGTTTGGTAGTTGTTTAGTTAAAGAAAAAAGAAACATTGGTGGGGGGGGCGACAAGGCAAAATGGAGGATAGAAATGGGGCATTTTGGTTTTGCTAACAAACCTATACAGGGTGCCACTCGTAGGTCAGGGATGATATCAAGCAGTTCGCATTCAGTTTCTCATTTATCCTTCCAGCAATCCTACTAGACAGGCACTCATCATAGGCCCTGTAGGGCCCACTTCACCGATGAGGAAAGGGAGGCACAGAGAGCTGGTACAGCTTAGTGACCAGGAGGACCAATTATCAAGTGGCCAGGCCAGCATTTGAGCCCACACAGACTATGTCCACCAACCCAAATTAGGCCACCAATGTTAGCACTTCGCAGAAGGGTCAAGGTCCGGGGAAACAATCACAGACACCATCACAGCCTTGACTGTTGGCTCCAAAAGACCTCTTTGCAGATACAGAAAAGGAGGGCAGCGGAATCACTTTTGTGATTCTTAAGGGCAGTAGTTTTGTTAGAAAAGCTTGATAACAACTACTATACATACATTTATATATATATATATATATATATATATATATATATATTTGCAGTGAAACAATGCGGTGTCAAGTAATAGACTTCTTGATGAACTATCTCTCGTGATCAGTCTCAGAAAGCTCATAGTCCATCATTCAGGAGTGCCATCACCATGACATCAGGTGGAACTTTTTTTCTTGTGTCTTCTTTTATAAGCCATAATTTACACTGTTCTCAAACTCAGTGCTCATGATAAACTTAGTAAATCGTTGGAAGGGAAAAAAAAGCACCAAAGAATTCATCCAACAGAGACATTTTTTCATAATTTTGTGGATTTAACATCATTATTAATTATTTATAGGTTCAAATATTTCAGGGATGTAGGTTAAATGGTGTTTCACTTTTTTATTTTTCTTAAGCCGAAACTGCTCTAAGTGTGACTTCTGGCTATATGGGGGGGGCTCATCATGCAGTCTTGTATGTGGATGTGTGAGACCTTTCCCAGCCCAGAACTTCTGTCTTCTTCCTAAAAGCATGTCCTGGTACCATGAAACTGTACCTTGGAATCTAAATAAGATTGTCTAGTGTGCCAATGAGGGGAGCCCTGGTTCCTTCAGGACTCTTGGAAAGGAAGAGGGGCCAAAGGGCGGGGAAGAGTGGCCCCTCACTGAAGGTCAGTTAGGCGAACTATATAAAATTGTCACAACACACAACCACTTTGTTTCCTACATAAACGGCAATTCCATATGGCTGAATTCAATAATAAATGCCAGTGCAGACACCTTTTCTATCTTCCCACACTTCATCTTCCTAATGACCTTGTGACCCCACTTTACATATAATGAAATGGAATTAAATGCATAAAGTCATTGTCTGAGTTTGGGTTCCTCCAAAAGTTGACCCAGAGTCAAGGACTCGGTACAAGGAATCTACCTGGAAGACAATCCCAGAAAGCACCAGTCAGAGAATGGCAACATACAACAGGGAAGGCAAGCAGTCAGTTATCAGGCCCTTGTCAAGCTAGTTACCCTCTAGGCATGGCAGCTTAATCCTCCTGGGAAACTCTGCGAACCGGTGAGGAACACATGCCACAGAGTCACCCCACCTTGGGGATCGGGAGCTGGGGTATTTATACACGAATTGCTTTTAGTCAGAACTCCAGGCTGCTTAGGACTAAGACAGTATGTTACTGCCCCAGTATTCCCACATCAGCCTGGAAGGCGGGCCAGAAGGCGGGCCAGTGTACACTGAAGTCATGAGAAGACAGGGGCAGGGCCCAGCCATGTCTGCTATGGTCCCAGAGGTAGCACCCACAGAGGCAGGATTTGCATCTGTGGCACCCTTACCTCATAACCCATGTCCTTCCCAAGAATGCACAAGATATTGTCAAAACCCAGGAAAGATCAGGGCCTGCAGGATGATCAGGAATCAGCTCTAGGTCAGATGTGGACAGCTGTAAGACGCTCACCAGCAGAAATACCACCCAGGGCTTCCCCTGCTGCGTAATCACTGCAGTCCCCTTTGCAGAGCCCTCTAGAGTTTACAAAATGCATGCACTCTATGACTTCGTTTGGCCTGCCTCTTGCCCATGACAGAATAAAATCCAGTCACTCACAAGATTATTATAAGCATATCCACTCCAGAGCTACTGAACACCTGTGGTAGGAACTGTTTTAGGTAGTGGAGATGTAGAAGTAGACCCAATATGCAGACATGCTGGTGTGGTTTAACTCGTCTTCTAGTGGGGACAGCAGAATAAAGGGACACAAAGAGATGTGTAATGCAACGTCATGTCACAATTAATGCCGTGAAAAACTCTGAGAAAAAATGATGGTGATGATGAGGCATACTGGTTTTTAAAATGGGGGTGGGGTGGGGTCAGGGAACCCAGTTACATCTGAGCAGGGAAGGGAAGAAAGTGAGGCCGTGTGGAAACAGGACAGTCCTGGCAGAATTAAGAGAGAGACAGTCCACGTGACTAGCACATGGCAAGACACGTGAGTCCCAAGATGTCAGCAAAGACAGCGTACCATCTTGTTGGCTACACTCAGGACTTAGGTGTTGGCTCTCACTGCCGGGAGGGACCACTGGAGGATTTAGAGCAGGGAAATGGCATGATGTATGTTCTTGAAGGCTCATTTTTTAAAAAATTTCTCTCTAACTCATGTGATCAGCAAGACATAAAACCAGGATTTAAATTCAAGTCTTCCGACTCCTGATCCAGGGCTCTTCCCACTCAGATTCATGGTCATTTTCCAGACCTGGATGTCCTTGGTACTCTGTTTTTCCTGTCCCTTGAAGAGTTACTTGTGCTCTCCTGACCAAATCTTAACACTGCTGTTACACATTCCCCAGGCATGTGGCTCTTTAGGACTTCCCTTTATCTCTTGGCCAATCACCTTTAACGTTCTACCACTTCTGAGAGCATCCTGTCCTCTTAGAGATATTCACCAAAACTCATGACCCACAAATTTGCTCTACCAGAGCTTAATCCTGACCATGAAAGTCAAGTGAGGACATTGGGATTAAAAGATAATCACTCTAATCAGAAAGGTTAGAGATCACAAGTAGGCAGAGAGAGAGGAAGGGAAGCATGTTCCCCGCTGTGCAGAGAGCCCGATGCGGGTCTTGATCCCAGGACCCTGAGATCATGACCTGAGCCGAAGGCAGAGGCTTAACCCACTGAGCCAACCAGGTGCCCTCTAATCAGAAAGTTTAACACAACACATTTCCTGGGGTCTGCATGATACCAAGGAATTTTTTAAATTAAGACCGCCTGAAAATTTCCCCCAGACTTCGGAAATAGAGGGTACCAGACCTCTGCCTCACCACATTGTCTTTCTCCTCCAGACCAACATGGAATTGGGCCAAATCTGCAAGGAGATATTATACTTGCCTTTTCCTTCATCATTACTGTTTTTTGTTTCTAAAATCTCAGATTTATTTGCTGTAGATCAAAAGCTGCATTGCTTTTTCAGCCAAGGCTGCAAAGACAAATAGCCTGTTTGGGCAATTACAATGTGGGGCTCTCTTGGCTGCTTTAGTGTCAACACCAGCAACAAGAGTGTTTACCCCCTGGTGTTAGAAGAAGAAGAACAACAGACACATCCCACTCTCCCAGAGTTCCACTGGCATGATAGTACCCATAGAGGTACCCATTTGTCTTTTGACACTAGAGCAGGCCAGGCCAACAGTGGGCACACATGTATAGAAGAAGCGTGTAGACAGATAGTCACTTGTTTGGCTACATCCACAGCTTAAATTTGGTGTCCTCCAAACATGAAATGTTTCAAAGGCAGAATGATATTTCTGTTCACTTATTAAGGGATGACTAACTTGCTTTTGGCTGCACTACAAATGAATCACGGTAACAATCCCCAACTTGCGACTTCTGGTGTTCTGATGTAATGCATTTCTATTAAAAGAAGAGGAAAGAGAGTGGGTGAGGGTGAGATCATGCAAAGACAGAACATAACACCGAGGGAGCTAGTGTAATTGATGAACTGCTGAGACCAAGTCCATCCACTTTGAGGTGCTTTCTCATGTCCTGGGTGAGGATCCCTTGCCAGTCAGTTCCTACCCATTTACAGTTGCAAAATATAGACCCAGATTAAGACATGGAACTTGGAGGAATTCAACGAAGGAAAGATTTCATTTGGGGGTGAAAAGCAGATATTCCTTGAAAGCATTTTTAAAGCAGTTTTGATTTAGTGTCACTTTGAAGGTAAGTACTTGGAGGCAAATGATGTAAGTTAGAAAAGCTAACAACCTCCCTTTTTAAAGTGTTTTAATGGGGGTGCCCGGCTGGCTGGCTCAGCTGGCAGAGCAGGCGACTCTTGATCTCAGGATTCTAAATTCAAGCTCCAAGTTAGGTGTAGAGATTACTTAAAAATGAAATCTTTTTAAAAAATTGTTTTAATGAGCACAGCTCATTTGTAACCCTCAGAAGGAAGGGGTAGGAAGGTGAGGCAAGGAAAGGAAGACAACTGATCAAGGTGGACTATCAGACTGACTCTCCCTAGGGAGCTGGGGACCCTCACCACCTGCCAGTCTCTCCTCACAGGCAAGGATGCTGGGAACAGCTTGACGCAGCTCCTAGAGCCCGTTAATTGCCCTGCTTGGCAGAGTGGCTTTCTGGCCTTGATCCTCCCCCTTCTCAATAAAAAACAAATACAAAGAGGAGCTGAAAGGTATCGTAGAAGATCCTGTGAACCCACAGGTATTTTTCCTATGTTAATCACCACTCAGGACCAGACACTTCCTTCCTCCTAGATCCCTTCTGTACTCTCTACAAGGTGCCCCTGCTGTCTTCTGAGGAAGATCTCAGTGTGCCAAGGAGAGGCAGAGAGGAAATTAGACTCTGGCCTGTCGTGACCGGCAGCCCACACTGGCTTTGTCCCAGGCTCTGGCAGAAGGGGATTAGAAGAGCCAGTGCCTCCCCAGAACGGGAAATCACTCAGAGAACGGAGTCTTGTTTTGCCTTTTTTTTTTTTTTTCCCAGTAAACCTATTTTCCCTACCCTGTGGTTTTTTTTCTGGATTTCATCTACTATGAGATCTGTCATTGACCTAAAAAGAACTTTGGTGTGTTGAAAAAGCATACTTCAAGCAGCTACAATAAATCTCAAATTGATATTTATGAAGTTAACTTTCTCTCACCCCACATCTGATTGTATAGTATATGTGGATGTCACTCATCCAAGAATTATGTCGTGTTGGAACCAAAAGGGTCTGTCCATAAAGATTAGCTAAACCAGCCTCCTGTTTTTTACTGATAAATCTGAGACCTGAAGGAATGACATTCCTAGGGTCTCTGGCACTCCCACGGAAGCAGCAGAAGCCAGACTTGAAGCCAAAACTTCTTATTACTGGATTCCACTCTGCCCCTTAGCCTTTCTTCTTGGTAAGTCAGTCTGTGAAAAGTTTTATTTGGCAGCTACGGAGTCTGGAAGGAAAATAAGAAAAGGCAGTAACCTCCAAGCCCATCCCCTTCACTACCTGTTAATATGGCCACGTAATGCTGCCATCTACAGATGAGGTTTGGCTGTTAGGATTATGTCTGGTCTCTCTTCATAGGCTCCCGATCCTCAAGCATGGCCATCCCACAGCTCAGTCACCGCCATGGCCAGTCATGTGAACCGGATGAGCTACCAGCGCTTCACCCCTCCCCAAATCCTCTTAGCCCTCATTCAAACTTGTGCTGGGCTAAGGCCACGAATCTCGCTGCCCCCAAGTTCCTACCTCTGCCCTTGACTCACTGGGTCAGCGTAAGTGACCTATTGACATCCTTGAGGCCTCAGCTGCTCCAGCTATAAAATGAGGATAATCATTTAATGATTCCCACCGAGTCTTATTTTGAATAAATTTTTAAAAACTGTAAAGAAAGTACTTAGCAGACTAGTCACAATTACTGTTATCATTCTTAACCTGAGGGGCAATGAGAGCAAAGAAGCTAACAAATGAAATGGTATGGTCAGAGTCTGGGAATGAATCTCAATCTAACATTTAGTTCTGGCCTCTTTGGCAGCAAATACAGAATAGAAAATATTGTGATCAGGATTGACATTGGATTGGGCTTTACTAGCACAAAGGGTTGGCATTGTCTACTGTTAGAATATTCCCTTTGTTTCAAAGGTTGTATCTCTTCAGTGATTTTCCATGTGTGAGCACGAGCACACTAAATTCAGGGAAATTATCCTATTATTGGCAACATGGCAGATTTGATGAGTATTTATTGAATGTGTGTTGAGTGAATAATCTAGAATCTATACATAGTTACGGAAACATGGATTATGTGTTGATTCACATGACAGATTCAGACTATATTAAGGTCAGAACTATTACTTCGTGTCACTTTCCCTTGTTTTTTTGTTTTTTGTTTTTTTCCCCTGAGGGTCTCCTACGGAACTAAATAATAATATTGCATGGCTGGAGGTTGTCCATGTCATGGACAGAGGTGTCTTAGTCACCTTAGTCACCTAAGGTTTTCCTGGCTCGCTTTCCCCTTTCTGGCCCCAAGAGAAAACATTAATTTAAAGGCAAAGATAAAGTCACTATAAACTAACCTGTCATCATTTTCACCTTCCTTTCCCAGTGCAGAAATTTAAAGTAAGTATACGGGGGGGGGGGGGGCAAAAAAGAGCACAGCTTCAATCTCTGGCTTCCTTTTTGCCTTGGGAATATATCTAAGGACACCTATTAATGTGTATGCTGTTCTCAGTGGGGCTCCCTTAGGAAAGTAAATCAGGGCATTCTAGAACCCCAACAAGGTGCTACCCAGGTAGCATGTGCAATGTGCCTGCCGACAGCTACGCACATGGCCAAGCACACACACATGTGTATGCTTGATACGCAGTCGTAAGAACCAGAGATCAGAACTGAGGTGTTTGGGGTTTTCTCCATCCCTCCTATTATCTTCTCACCTCTTATCTCACTGTAGAATCCCACAGACGCCTCCAGCCAGGTGAGTGGGCTCAGCCAACGCC
This sequence comes from Mustela nigripes, assembly GCF_022355385.1. Taxonomy (NCBI): domain Eukaryota; kingdom Metazoa; phylum Chordata; class Mammalia; order Carnivora; family Mustelidae; genus Mustela; species Mustela nigripes. Next base: position 105,399,031 of record NC_081575.1, on the reverse strand, counting down.
CCCTCTCTGGCTGCTTTGTCATTCAGCAGCTCCCTGCCACTCAGAAGCAAGAGTGACACATACTCTACCCACCTCTCCATTGGAAATTCAAAGCAGCTACATCTCAGGGCAGCTCTGGTGCTGAGAATTCAGTAACGTTCCTTCTCAAAAACTTCATTAAGGTCTCTTTTACCAAGTCTCCCTCCTACGATGTGGTGGTATAGGAGTTAAGAGTGTCTGCTTTCTTCAGTCTGTGGTCCCAGGGATGGGAGCAGCAGATCTGCCGAGTTGGCAGGTCACTAAATAGTTTCTAACTCCCCACCCAGCAGGGCACGGTCGCCTTAGAGATTAGATGGAAAATATCCCCCTCGCTATAACTGGGTCCAGCCCTGTGGCTTAACACCATGTTATTTGGCAATCTTTTCCTCTTGACATATTTAGTAATCATTCTAAGGGAGATTTATTAGACTGTTCGTAGGAACAAACAAAGCACTAAATATTACACATATACATGCTTTCAATACCACTCCTTTTCTAGCCTATTCTGAATCTTTCCCCAAAGTCTTTCTTCAACACTTATCAAAACCCTCTTGTCTTTAAATTCCCCCTTGGTTCTTCTCTCCCCTAAAATAACTTTGTATTGGGGATTTTTTTTTTTTTGTAGTTAGAAGTTCTTGTAATCAAAATTCAGTGGGCCATACTTAGAGAAGAATGGATAAGAAGACACATTCAAAGTTTAAAAATCACTGAAGACATTTTGCTCATCATTAATTCCAAAACACCAAAGCAAAAATTTAGCAGATGGTAAGAGTTTTGTGAAAATAATATCTTAGGTATCTCTGGGAGATCGTGTGTGTGTGTGTGTGTGTGTGTGTGTGTGTGTGTATGAGGGAAAGAACTCAGAATTATTTCAGCCAAACATAATATGGTGAAGTGTTTCCTGAACCGGAGGGTTGGTGCCCATGAGGAGATGTGGGGGAGGGCACACTGAGAATTAGGATTAACAACTCTTTCTCTGTGCTAACTAAAGGACTTTGACAGCTGGTACCCCTCTGACATTTTCAAAAAGCATAATAAATATCCCACTCACCCTGGCACATGCACAGCAAAATATCTTCACAAATAATCCATTTGGGCAGATTTAAAAGAAACTATATCAGGGTCATGGAGACTCTCAGAAGGTTATGACTTCCAATGGCATAGTCACGGTGTGGCAACTGGGTGTTAAACTTGATTCCCTTTACATATGAAATGTTTTTCTTTGTTCATTAGATACAGAGTGACTATCTCTGCTCCTGCAAGGTCCCACTCAGTGCTAGGCACAGGCACACTCATTACTTAACACTCAATTACATGCCTACCACTGGCCTTGTGTTGCAGACTGGGCTCATTTTACAGTGAAAAGGCCTAATTTTCTCACCTTAGACTGTAAAATACATATACTCCCACATATCTGAACTTGAGCACTCGTGATTTTTTAGGCCACCTTAGCACTTGGGCAGTGCAAGCACCAATTCAACCATTAGTTGCTAGCAAGAACTTTGATTCAACTACTGGCATTGTTAACCTAGAAGTCTGAGGTTGTGGGCCAGGAGCACAAGTTCTGGAGCCAGGCTGCCTGGCTCTCTCTTTTACTATGTGTGTGACCTTGGGCTAGCAACCATCTCAGTTTCCTCATCTGTAAAATGAGCCTAGTGCTTGTACCTATATCATAGTCTCTTATAAGGGTGAAATGGGCTAATCTGTGTAAAAGGCCTAGAATTGTGCCTGGCATATAGTAGGAGTTGTTAAATGAAGGCTTGTAATACAAATGTAGTGATCTGAAGGGACACGTGCACTGGAATGTTTATAGCAGCAATGTCCACAACAGCCAAACTATGGAAAGAACCTAGATGTCCATCAACAGATGAATGGATAAAGAAGATGTGGTGTGTATGTATACAATGGAATACTATGCAGCCATCAAAAAATGAAATCTTGCCATTTGCAATGACGTGGATGGAACTAGAGGGCATTAAGCTGAGTGAAATAAGTGCATCAGAGAAAGACAATTATCATATGATCTCTCAGATATGAGGAATTTGAGAGGCAGAGCAGGGGGGCTGTGGAGGGTAGGGAAGGAAAAAGTGAAACAAGATGGGATCAGTAGGGAGACAAACCATAAGAGACTCTTAATCTCAGGAAACAAACTGAGGATTGCTAGAGGGGAGGGGGTGGGAGGGATGGAGTGGTTGGGTGATGGACACTGGGGAGGGTGTGCGCTATGGTGAGTGTTGTGAATTGTGTAAGACTGATGAATCACAGACCTGTATCCCTGAAGCAAATAATACATAATATGTTAATTAAAAAATAAGGAATTTTTTTTTAAATGAGCGCTTGTGTTCCCAGTGTCCACTTTGATCACAGGTGTATAGAGCTTGGACATGGCGAATGCGACTTGAGATGAGGTGTGCAGAATAAATCCCACTGTGCTTCCTTAGCATGACCTCCGTATATCCCCCCCAGACTCTTGCAGTTCTGTCTCCCCTCCCATATAAGCAGATGAGGAAAGCCGGAGAATATGAGGTCCCTCAAGGTGAGCCTCTTGTCTTTTATGGCACCAAGTGACTGAATTGGATGGGGAAGTCATTTAGGGGCCCTAGAGATCAGCAGCAAGGGATTGGCCTCCACGTGAATTTGTGCCTTAGTTCACTTGGTACATTATATCTTCAAGATGGTGGTCGTATGTGAGATTTTCAGACACTTACAGACCAACTGAGTCACAAATAAAGAAGAGAACACGTGGAAATAATGCTGGTGCTTTACGCCAGTGCTTCTCAAACTGTACCTTTACCAGAATCCTCTGGAGAGCTTGTGAAAACCCAGATTCCCGGGCCCTAGCCCAGAGATTTCTGATTTACTGGGTCGGAGGTGGAACCAGACAGTTTTCACCTCTGACAAGTTCCTGGGTTGTGTTGATTCTGGTTTTGCATCCTTGCTACCTGTTTCTATTGTTAAGTCTATAACATTTCATTTGAACTGTTCAGCTTGAAAATGACACAAGTGACTCCGCCCCCCCAGTGGACATATTTGAATCCACAGAGCTAAGGTCATGCATCGAGGTCTTATTTTTGGTAATAAATTAACTTTCATTTTTTTATCCCATAGTTGCATGCGGCTGTGACCAGGATCCAGGTCCCAAGGCCTGGTTTTAATTACACGTTCGCCCACATATGTATCCTGAATAATGATAAGACTTGCATCGTGGATGACATAGTGCATGTCCTGGAGGAGCTAAAGAACGCTCGGGCCACCAACCGGACCAATTTTGCTATCACATACCCTATCACTCACTTAAAGGACGGGAGGGCAGTGTACAATGGACACCAGCTTGGAGGCGTCACTGTGCACAGCAAGGACCGGGTAAAATCCGCAGAGGCCGTCCAGCTCACCTACTACCTGCAGTCAATCAACAGTCTCAATGACATGGTGGCTGAGAGGTGGGAGTCCAGCTTCTGCGACACTGTCCGACTGTTCCAGAAATCCAACAGCAAAGTCAAAATGTACCCTTACACGTCCTCCTCACTGAGGGAAGATTTCCAGAAGACCAGCCGTGTATCAGAACGTTACCTGGTCACCAGCCTGATCCTGGTGGTCACGATGGCCATCCTGTGCTGCTCCATGCAGGACTGCGTCCGCAGCAAGCCCTGGCTCGGTCTGCTCGGGCTGGTGACCATAACCCTGGCCACGCTCACCGCGGCCGGGATCATCAATCTTACCGGTGGGAAATACAATTCCACCTTCCTGGGAGTCCCTTTCGTCATGCTAGGTAATTACCGCTCTTCGTTTTTTTTATTTCCTCCTGCTGCTGGTGGTGACTGGGTTCCTAAATGGCAAAGAGTAGCCACCTAATGACTCTGTTTTGTTTATCGTGTCTTCCTTTTGCCCAAAGTCCTGGGACCAATTCTGTAATGTTCTGGCCATTGGCAAGGGGCAACCTTATTGGGTAAATGTGCCAGGAGTCCCAAGCCATGGGTCCCAGCCCTGGTTCTCCAGTAAGTAGCGGTGTGGCAATTAGATGATATGAATCTTCTCTGGTGCTGCAGTGTCTTCAGTGGGGCTTCCCCAGAAGCAGACCCTGACACAAGGATTTAGATAGAAGTCGTTAATTTGGGAGGTGAGCCCAGGAAGCCCCGGCGTCGGAGTGAGAACACAAGTCAGGGAAGGAAGACAACTCGGGCTGTGTTCATGGGCCGCTTACTGCTTTAGGCTCCAGTGGCTCAATCCCTCAGGGGACCTTTGGGAGACTTAACAGAACGCACCTCAGAGAGGTCCTCCTTGAGGGGTGAGGAAGCTGCAAGCTGGCCCATGTACCCAGAAACCTGTGGACGAGTCACTGACAGCTCTCCCCAGGGAATACTGAGCACAATCCTGCAGCCCCCAAAACCCCTCAGGTGGATGGTGTTTGTCACGAGAAGACTTCCGTGAGCTGCGGAATAGTGAATCAGAGGGCACATGGGTTGGGCACTGACAGGGTCTGCTACCCTCAGTTTCTCCACCCTAGTGATGGAATGGAGGGGAATATCACAAAAAGGGACATGATAAATGTACAAGAACTTTGAAAGCAACGAGTGAGAAATAAATAAGAAGGTATCTTTTTTCCCTGTCCTTGCTATAAACTCAGGAGAATGTTTTAAAATGATGGTGTGAGAATCCCAGTATATTCTCTCTTAGGGGCTGCGAGAATTTCCTGATAAAGATCACAGTGAAAACAAAGCCAGAGTGGTTCTAGTACAACACCAGTTGCTCTGTTCATCTGGTATTGAAGATGGCATGCCCAGCAAGCCTGATGGCAGGGTTCCTGCAGGCCAAGGGTTCCAGGGGTTCACTTCTCCCTTTTCTGTGGCCACTTCTCATCAATTCCTTTAGCAAAATTAAAATGTCATTTGGAATCAGATACTGACATGACAAATGAAGTGGCATTTTTCATTGAATGAGAAAGAACTATGGTTGAGTTCATTAGAATCCCTAATGCCCAGTTCAGGGGTAGCAGAAGGAAAGAAAAGAATTTACTCAGGAGACCTCAGCTGCCTTACAGTTAAATGATAAGCAGGTGGCAGGGCTGCAAGGTCACAAAACAACATGCTGCCCTCCAGGCTCTGAGGCCTGTGGGAGTACAGACCTGGACAATAAATACGTATATGGTAGCTCAAGAGAAAGGGAGCACTGCAGAGACCGAGCAAGTCGCACATTCACCAGGTCGCTTTGCTCATCGCTGTCAAACACAACACAGAAGAGGGCTGCCATACTTCTTCCTGAATTCAGTCCATTAAGAAGGCAGCATAACTAGCCTCTTGAACCCCAAGACGATGTGAGCTGATGGTGGGCTCCATGTTGGTTCCTTGAAGACTCAGTGTCACTGGGTAGTAGCTTCCGTGGATGCTTGAGTCAAGGTTTCTTTAAATGAACATGTTATACCCATGATTAGTCCCATGTTTGGATTTTATCTTTCAGCTTTTTGTTTGAAAAATGCAGTGGTTTTTGTTGTAATTTTTTTTTTTTTTTTTTTTTTTGGCGGGAGGAAGAGAAAACAGAAATAAGGAAAGAGGGGAGAACTGAAGGAAGTAGGTTTTTAAGATCAAGAAGAAAGACTGTCAGAGCTAGAAAAAGGACTACTGGCCCAGGTTTGATGACACTTCAAGTTGTGATTGCTGAGGCCAAAGGATGATTCAATATTTAAAGCTTCCTAAAAACTAATTGCATTAAGTAAAATAAAACTTCAATATTTAGAGCTTCTTAAAATTATTTCTAAGTAAAACAACATAGCAATAGTCAAAACTTCTTAACATTAACCTCACCAAAAAAAAAAAAAAATCCATCTCACTAAGTAAAATGAAATGGAACATCTGAAACTTCTATAAATTAACTTTATTAAGTAAACTAAGTTATGATATTTAAGATTTCTTCAAACTTCTTTTGGTACTTCCTAACGAAGTTTTAAACATGGTAAATCAAAGCCAGCACAAAAAGGAATATACCAGCTAGAATCGGTGCAAGGAAAGACGTAAGAGAGTGGATGCTGTTAGCCAAGAAATGGCCTTAGAAAACAAATCCAGAAATAGTAGCGCTGCAACTCCACAGAGACAGAGGATCACTGAACTTGACGTCAGAGTTCAATTCAGAAAAATCTGGTGCTCGTGGTGAAAGAGACCAAGCGCCGCAGGTACCCAATACTCTCTTGTTTGCAATTTGTGAGGAAAGTTAAATGCATTGATTTGATGGCAGTTTTCCCTGCTGACAGTCAGTATGCAACCTTCCTGTACATTTTCAGCCCAAAGAGATCTCAAATTACTTAATCACAACAAAAGAAGCTATGCATTTTAGTAGCTGGGGCCCATCAGCAATAAATAGTTTGCACCATGTAATGGGTGCTTAATATGCTCATAAAGCCAACAGTGCCTGTGTTTCACAGATAAACTCTTCATTCTCAGAATTTGATTGTAAAATGAAATATAAGCAAGAGCATGTTCATAAATGCTGCATTAAGAGCCCATGTTTAATTCTGGATTTTTGATTACCAGTCCCAAAACACCAATAAATATTTCAAATGACCAAGAAAAAAATGCGGTGCTAAGGGTTTTGCATTATGAGTCAATAAACTGTTCACCCAGTTTTAAAATCTGCCTGTCTATAAAATGGCTATGCCTAAGCTAAGATTTAAGCAAAACTTGATTTTCCATGTTATAAAAATACAATATCAAATTAAAATGTAAAACTATGTGGCCTCATTTAAAAGGAAAAGCATCTCAGGAAAAAAAAAAAAAGCCTCTATACAGATTTCCTTGGCCAACAACAGGTCTATAACGTAATAAACATTATATTTAAAATTCAACAAACTAAACATTCTCAGTGTGATGCCGGTCACATAAGGCCAGATCCAGCCAAATGCCAAAATGGCAGTAGACTGACTTAGAATGGAAAATTTTAAGACCACGTGTGTCAAGCAGTATTAACCTGACAAAATTCCAGAATAGGAAAGAATTTGGATAAACTCTGAGAGTTCGCCATAATGGGATGTGACTGTGCGTTTCTAGCCAAAACGATACGTGACATCTCTGGCAATAAGAATATATCCTACACAGATGAATCATTTTGACAATGATGTAAGCATAGATACATCATGATTTAGAATGTTTTTAATCAGCGTCATGCATATTAGACAATCCCACTTCTGCCAAAACCCCTGTCCGTATGAGTCAGATCAGTTTATTCAGAGCTGAAATCCTTAAAGGTCTACCTCATTATAAATGTCCATTGACATTTTTTAGTTACTATAAACTTGGAGAAGAGTTTATCTCATCCATACCCATTATTCGTAAAGTACTATCCTTTCTTTCCAAACTATATTAGTATCAGGTACTGAAGTATTTGAACTGTCATTTGTAAACATCGAACACTCATCATTTTAACCTGTTATGGAACTTCCTTTAAAGGATGAGGCTTTACACCATTGCCCTCCACTTGGCTATGATTTAAGAAATTGGCAAAGATTTTGTGCATGCAAGCTCTCCTTACAGGCTTACTATTTGCACAGCTTTCCTGGTCAGATACAAATCAGGAAGGGAATGGAGTGTTGGAGAATATAGGAGGGAACCGAAGGAAGGTTTCTTCCTTCTTAATGTGGAAGGTTTGTGACTTCATGTATATTCTGACCAGCTGAAAGGAGAGAACGGAAGTTGTGGTGAAAGAGAGTTTTGGTATTAGTTTGAACGTGGTAATCTAACTTATAAGGGGTGCTTTGCATTTACCAAGATACAAAAGCCATGGAGATCAGATGAGACAAAAAATGTTCTTCAAAAAAATATTCCTCAAGCCGTTTCATAACAGATTGCTAACCACTATATGACCACAGTGAGCTACTGGGGATTCAAAGCTCTTTCAAGTGTTTGGGACTTTTGAGAAGGTCAAATGCCACATCCGGGGTGCCCTCTTCCTTCTGAATTTTCAAGCCTGGCCACTCAAATTCAAGGATGGGAAGGGAAGAAAGGATGTAATTAAGTGATAGGAGGAGAATAATAGCAGAGGCATTTGGTTCTTTTCAAGTATATTCCAAGATTATCTGTATTTAACAGAAACCAGAAGATCGGCTCAGTTTTCTGAGAATTTGTTCTCATCTGATGCCACCTGGAATATGATGCAGTATAAGGAGTTTAGGCTTTGAAGAAGTGAAAGTTCTTGTGCAGGAAATTTTGTTCTGAGAAATCAGAATTCTTTTTTTTTTTTTTAAAGATTTTATTTATTTATTTATTTGACAGAGAGAGAGAGATCACAAGTAGGCAGAGAGGCAGGCAGAGAGAGGAGGAACCAGGCTCCCTGCTGAGCAGAGAGCCCGATGCGGGACTCGATCCCAGGACCCTGAGATCATGACCTGAGCCGAAGGCAGTGGCTTAACCCACTGAGCCACCCAGGCACCCGAGAAATCAGAATTCTTAATTACTTTTGCTCTAAACTCAAGCAGACCTGAAAGGTTTTGCTTTCTGGTTGAGCATTCTGGCATATTTCTTTTTTCTTCTTCTTCTTTTTTTTTTTTAAGTAATCCCTATGCCCAATATGGGGCTTGAAACTTAGGACCCCCAAGATCAAGAGTCACATGCTCTACTGACTGAGCCAGCCAGGCGCCCCATATTCTGGCATATTTCTAAAGCCGTGAAACATGTGGGGTGAGGAAATCAACCAGATAATTATGAAGTTCGAGCCATAGGAAATTGCCAATATTTAACTGCTTTTGACCTACAAAATTGGTACAAATAACCAGCCATTTTTGAACTAAAAAGCAGTAATTTCTTATGGTTCAACCTAATACATTATTGTAGAAGTCCATTATCTGCAACAATATGACAGACTACATGACGGAGTAGAATGCTGTGGAAATGCTCTGCTTGGAACATTAATCACTAATTGGTTCAGTAATTTCTGGAGGAAAAAAACCCTAGGTGATAGGGGTTTTATTATTCTCAGTTTTGTTTACATGTGATTTAAAATAAAACAGTAATTCCATATAATAATTTCAAAGTTTTTTCCCTGGGTATCTTTTTTATAATGTCCAGTGGCTATTTGGGAACCAATTTACAAGGAGATTGTACAATCTAGTTTTGTGGGTAGTTCTCACCCTTTTATTATGCCTCACCAATCATATTCCATTAAAGGGTGAGTGGGGAGAAATGGTTCTGGGGAAAATGGTATAAAACGTGTTCTATTGTTCTATTCTTAACCATAAAGGAGGATGAGAACAGGACTGATGGGTCCCGTCGAGGAATGCAGAGCTCAGTAAGGCAGAGGAATGCAGTGACTCCTCCTCTCTGACCCTGGTCTTGGTACAGTCTAGGTGGTCTAGCCCCACCTAGTCTAGGGACTGGGGAAATGGCAGATTTTACAAAGGAGAGGCAACAGCAGGACAATGAGCTGTTAATAATAGGCTATGGAGAAAAATACCTAGTTTGGTGTTGCACTGGGCCAGCATCTCAGGAAGTCACTGCTGGGACCAAGTAGTAGTGACCAAAAGGGTCTATAGGAGCTCACAATGCAAGAAGATACACAGTCATTGTCAAGGAAATTCTGAATTTCACCTAGGCTACTTCAGTAGCCAAGAACCAAAATGTAGATGGAACATAAGAGAGAGATTCTAGCCTCTTCTCTGCACTGATGGTATAGTAGCACTAGCATTTCTCTTCCTCACCAGCAAAATAACTTTCAAATCAGCGTACTATCCATCATATGTGTGTGTGTGTGTGTGTGTGTGCATGGTATATACCACATCAGCTATATTATATGTCATATGTAATATGATACATTATGCAATAAGTTCATGTGCATATATGTGCATTTCACATGTTTATAACATTATGTAGCATATATTTTTTGAATATTTGAATATAAATACTATATATTTCCCTATTATATAGTATATATTCACACATTTTATATGTAAATATATAAAACATTTGAATAGGATATGACATATATGCATGTATTTATATATTACATATGTCACCTATATGTAAAGATATTACACAATGACCATAGCATATACCGCGGACCCCATTTGCAGACATGATTTCATATAGTGCACACACACACACACACACACTCAGTATCTAAATACCTTTCTTTCAACAAGGAAAAGCTATTTGCATATTCATTTCTTGGACTCTTATTTGCAGCTCTCTAATGAAGGAAAAGCATTTCTCAGATTAAAATCCAATGCTGTGATTAGAATTGCCAAACTGTGACAAGTCTCTGGTAGAAAGCATAGGATGAGTGTGTTTGCCCTGATGTGTACATCCTTCTTAACTTAAGCATAGTATACCTTCCTTAACTCTCACTCTTAACTGTGACACAAAACAGGCTGGGATAAACCAATCAATTCAGCATAGAAAGTAAATGTTTGTAACTGGCAAAGTGTAAATGTAACCCAATTAATGAACTTCCCCTGAAAATAGATGTTACTCAACCCTGACATTCATACATCTTAAATTTCTTCTCAAAAAAACCCCCAAATCATGAATTTATGGGGATGTCACTGAAAGAAAAGTATTTTATGAACGTGAGCTACTTAGTGAGGCTCATCTAAGAGTAAAATATGTTTTAAGCAGATTTTGCTCACACAAAATCATCATATTCTGTATTCATCATACTCTGGGTCTTCTAGAAAAATGTAGTAATTTTATTTTCACGTAAGAAATTTGGCACTGCCCAGGCATGCTATAAATGGCTTCATTGTCTCTTGATATTAAATGTTTTTACACTGAAACTAAGAGATCATCCACCAGCAAGTCATCCCATTTCACCTCATCTTCTCAGCTACTCCTTGTGTTCTGGAACTCCAGATGAGGAAATCCTGCTAGTATGGAAAGGATGAAAATGTGAGTAGTGCCCAAAGGCATCAGCCTCTGTGCTATGTCTGTGTGTGTCGGGGAAGGCAGGAGAGTCTGGGCTTGGAGAAAAATCTGCCCTACAGAATCCAGATGCACAAAATAGATCAATTTGCTTGCAATTATTCATTGGCAAAAAAATAAACAAATCACCCAGACTGCCTCTGATAGCAAAACCATTACATACATTGAAAATATTTGTTTTATGAATAGCTTTCCTAAAGCACGACTACTGGGTAAAGTTGGATTAGCTCTCAACTATTCGTTGGTAAATTCCTGCATTAGTGGATTATAAACAACCCTGAAGGCCTTGGTCAGGCCCCAGAAAAGGGTCTGGGTAAGGATGAGATTTGATCTGAGAGTGTTCCTGAGCCTCACCCTAAGTGACTGGAAGATTAGCCAGTTGGGGTTTTTCCACCATTAGTGCTATTTATCACTTGTGCTGCTTTCTCTCCTCATGGCTCCAAAGCCTGAGAGTCATGTGTACATACAGATATAAAATCACTTGGAAAAGCAGAAAAATGATTAGCCTAAGTCCTCTAGTATTTGATTTTACTAGATGATAATCCCAAAGTCTACTGCTAATAAAACATAAATTGCACTCCTGGTACAAATTACATCTGAATGTTGGCAAAGAACTCCACTGTCCTCACCCCAGGACCTGGCTAAAAGCCCCCACTGCTTCAAAGTGTTCCCTCATGAATAATCAGAACTTGGGCCTGTACGTGTGACACATACTGACACCCATGGAAGTATACAGACTTGCAGTGTACCGAAATAGAAACAAACATCTTGCATGTGCTTTTAAAAGACAAGTGAATACTTTAGAAGTCTCTTTATCTTAAGAATTTGGTAGAATCAATATGTGTGGTTTAACAGTTCCCTTTGGCAACTCCTCAGCCTTAAACACTGTGACTGTAAGAGAGGGAATCCCGTGGGGTATCAATTGGTTTCTGGCGTGCTCACCAGGATAGTCTTTACTTCCGGGTCTTGGGCCATGGACCTGCCATTGTGAGGTTGAGCCCCGCCTCCTTTAACCACCACAGGCCCTCTGGTCACCAAAGGCGAAGTCTGTTTGGAACTTCAGGTTTGGGTAGCTCCCTACATGAGTGCTGCTACGAGAGAGTGCTCGTGAACAGGCTTGCAACTCGGGAGATGGATAATGGTCCCTTGCTAGAATGATGCTTGGCACCAATGACATACACCCCTTGGTCAGACTTGATAGAGAGGCTTACAGAGTTCGGACTTCATAGAGAAAAATCTTAAAACTACAATGCTAAGAAGACAGCAATATTTTTGCTTTTAAAGCACCTTTTAAAAGGTGCTATTTTTAAAATAGGGGAAATGACAGCCAAACCTCTGAAAAGTATCTTCAGCCCACATGTAGTATCTGTTTGCCTACATCTGTGCGATCTGGCCTCAGAGTCCTGCTTGCTGGACCCCAGCCCCAAAGCTAAGAGGGTGATGGATGATGGTGACACTAAAGTAGGGAGGCACCTGCTGAGAGAGGAAAGTGAAGAGGAAAGGAACCTACCAAAACCTGTCTTCCCTGCCTTTCCTTGATTTCATCAGCCCATTTCTGAAATGGGCTACAAAAGATAAGGCCAGGGCTAGCTGGAAGAAAAACTGCCAAGGGTTTAGTCTCTGTGAAGTCCACCCACCTCTAATTTCCTCTTTCTTGCCTCCCCACCCCCCAGACTGAAGGGAAGCTGCTTCAGGACACAGTACACTGTCCCGGAGGGGTCTGTCTGCATTTGTGAGAACACCCTCAAAGGCCAAAACCAAAGGGAATTCAGCTCTAATTATGGGCAGAGTAGGCATTCTGGGGGACTGCGGGAGCAGGCAGGGTATTCCTCGTGTCCTAGGACTCCTAGAATATGACTCCCCTTGAGTCCAGGCCAGGAAACAGATACCCCATCATTCAGCTTTCTTTTAGGGTCACAGACTGACCTCTTCAACATAATTACCTGCTGTGAATCAGGTCTAGGCACAGCGAGGTGCTCCAGGCTGGTAATCCCTGGGGGGCACCTCCAGCTATGCTGGCACTCATCTTCCTCTTGACGGACTGAATTTCAGGAAGGAGGCCCAGTTATGGTGTACACAGTTGTCCCTGAAATCCTAAGAGCTCTTCAAAGACACTGCATACTTCCAATTTGGAATTTAGGGTGTAAGCATCTGCCAGAAAGGTATGGCTTAAGAAACAAGAATCTGGCCTATCAGCAAGGATGGTGGGGGCCTTTAGAGGCAAGAACAACAATAACTAGCAACAAATTCTGAGTGATCAAGTGGAACAGATTCTTTCTTGGGGCATCCTCTTCTTGCCTCTGCAAATGTCTACATGCATACCCCTGTAGCGAGAGGAAAGAAGGAAACGTATAGTTTCCAAAAAGTCCCTAAGAATAAAAGGAAAATTCTCCCTGGAGCTGCCCCAAGAAACAACATCATATGCAAAGAGAGTCAGGACTCAATAAAAATGATCAAACTGTAGAAGGACAAGGCATTTAAAATGCAGCAACAGAACTCAGGAGACAAGCTCACGGTCTATTTCCAACTTTCCTTGAGTCTGATTATTTTCATTCTGGACCCTCGAGCCTCACTCTTCACGTAATAGTTTTGTTAATTCCAATTCCTTTCCTCACTTAGCCTCTAAGATTACTCCAACAACATTGTGAGAAATGGGATTCTTAGGGTATTTTTCAACAAGAGTCGGAATCAGATAATGTTATAAAACATCACATTGACTTAGATTTAATTTAAATTCTACTATATGACTAATTGTAATCCTGCTATATGCATTCTTATATTCTTAACATATTTAATGACTCAGTACTAAAGCCCTGTTTTAAAACATTTTTCTTGTTTCTAGCATATAAACACTGTTTAAAAAAAAACCCACTCCATTTGCCATTTTCAGTGAAATTTTTAAGTGTGTTTTAAGTCCAAGAGAACTTAGTCTACGTGGCCGCAGATGAAATGGTCAGTATTGTCTGCCCAGGATGCAGATGCCTTGGAGGGATTAATCCTCTTTTTACTCTCATTGTCCTGGAACAAAGGTCGGTCAATCCTTCCTGAGAACAATGTGGAAACAGACTTAATAAATAGTCTTCCCTTCTGAGACTAGACAGTGACTTTCTAAAGCATAATTAACAGGATTCCAATCAATGAGTGCACTTTTGGCTGCATGTCTGGGGAGTTCAGGTGCCTCCAATTGAGGGGGGGGGCACAGTGCTAGTTATCGGGTTGACAGTCCCAACCTGCCCTCTTAAAGTGGCTGCAAAATGATGCCTAGTAAATGCAGATAAATGCCAAATCCTTCTGAGAAAACAGGCCTGTATCACGACTACAAAACGGACATCGGGTGTGAGAGCGAACAAGACTTCACAATAAGGATGTAAATGCCAGCCTGGGCATGAGGGAAGGTGTTCACCCAGTTACTGAACACACAAGATAACAGTGACTCACTTCACTCAGCATTATGCTTGGCCAGAGATTTTTAATACCTCTTTAAAAACAAAACTATTGTACCAGTGGGTAAAGATTTTATTCTCCTCAATAATGGGATTGAATATGCCAAGACATAGAAGCAGAAAATTAGATCTGCTGATCCTAGTGCCAAGATAGGGGTGACTGAAAGCTACAACAAGTCACTTCCGGTGGCTTTTCAGTGTCACGAGAGCCTGGAAACCCAGGGAGAACCATCGGGAGAGTGTCTACCTCCAACCAGGAGAGGTGGGGGAAGGCAAGCTAGATCTAGTCTCAAGCAGGAGAATGGAATCAAAACATGGGCACTTCCCATACCTCTGCTATTCCCGTGCTTCTGGAGTACTAACCAAGGAGGCCAAGGCACTAAGTAGTTAAGGAAAAGGTTATTGATCTGGGTCTCTTCCTCAGAGGCCATTGCCAAATAGTGCAGAGAAGCCAGCAGGGTCAGCCCCTGCTTGATACGTCATCTACAAACAAGCAAAATTGGTCAAACAGGTCCCTGAAGACAAAACGCAAACTATACATCTACAAGCAGAAATTTAATTTTTATCAGTGGCAGGGAGAGATCATGTGAACCGTGTTGCAGTTTCTGTCTTTCCTATTCACTGAAACCCAGTGCTACTTATTGTGCTTCCCTCTGTGTCTCAGATTTCTTGTTCCCTGGACTGATACTTGGGGGTGGGGGAGGGGGGAAGAGGCTGTGATTTAGATTCCTGTCAAGACTCAAATTAAATACAGTGCCTCTTTCTCTTCCTAACGCCCTCCATTTGGCCAAACATAGATGAGATGATGAGACATTAACTCAGAACCCTCTGCCCACAGCCCTCCTCTGTGCTGACCTCCAGCCAGACTTATGGGGATGCCAAGCCAAGTGATGAGTGGCCAGGAGCTTTCTCTGGAGTGTTCCACCAAGCAAGGGAAACAAAAACTCTGCAAGCTGCCCCAACAGCCCTAACCTCTCACTGTATATAATCCCCAAGAGACAGATGCCAGTCTACTCGGTTTTCCATAGGCAAAATTCTAGCCCACATTCTTGAGCCAGAAGGGAGCAATGGAGATCTTAGCTCCTCGATCTTATCTTTCACTTGCCATTAACATTTAGGATTAACTAAAAGACAGGGCTCTCTTCCACGGAAGAAATTCTTGGCATTCACAATCTGTCACCACCAAGGCTGGTTGTACTCCCCTTGACCCGGTAGTTGCCCGTGACCAAGTCGGTTCCTCTCTTGAAAGAGGTTAGTCTTTTCAACTTTTTGATCTGGTCTTTTTCTGCCCCCTCAGGTCATGGATTGTATGGGACTTTTGAAATGTTATCCTCCTGGAGGAAAACTAGAGAAGACCAACATGTTAAAGAGAGAACTGCAGCAGTCTATGCAGACTCCATGCTCTCCTTTTCTCTCACCACTGCCATGTACCTGGTCACCTTTGGCATAGGGGCCAGCCCTTTCACGAACATTGAGGCAGCCAGGATTTTCTGCTGCAATTCCTGTATTGCAATCTTCTTCAACTACCTCTATGTACTCTCGTTTTATGGTTCCAGCCTGGTATTCACTGGCTACATAGAAAACAATTACCAGCATAGTATCTTCTGTAGGAAAGTCCCAAAGCCCGAGGCATTGCAGGAGAAGCCGGCATGGTACAGGTTTCTCCTGACAGCCAGATTCAGTGAGGACACAACCGACGGCGAGGAAGCGAACACTTACGAGAGTCACCTATTGGTATGTTTCCTCAAACGCTATTACTGTGACTGGATAACCAACACCTATGTCAAGCCTTTTGTAGTTCTCTTTTACCTTATTTATATTTCCTTTGCCTTAATGGGCTATCTGCAGGTCAGTGAAGGGTCAGACCTTAGTAACATCGTAGCAACTGCGACGCAAACCATTGAGTACACTACTGCCCAGCAAAAGTACTTTAGTAACTACAGTCCGGTGATTGGGTTTTACATATACGAGTCCATAGAATACTGGAACACTAGTGTCCAAGAAGATGTGCTAGAATACACCAAGGGGTTCGTGCGGATATCCTGGTTTGAGAGCTATTTAAATTACCTTCGGAAACTCAATGTGTCCACTGGTTTGCCTAAGAAAAACTTCACAGACATGTTGAGGAATTCCTTCCTGAAAGCTCCCCAATTTTCACATTTTCAAGAGGACATCATCTTCTCTAAAAAGTACAATGATGAGGTTGATGTAGTGGCCTCCAGAATGTTTCTGGTGGCCAAGACCATGGAAACTAACAGAGAAGAACTCTATGATCTCCTGGAGACCCTCAGGAGACTTTCTGTCACCTCTAAGGTGAAGTTCATTGTCTTCAACCCGTCCTTCGTGTATATGGATAGATATGCCTCCTCTCTGGGAGCCCCCCTGCACAACTCCTGCATCAGTGCTTTGTTCCTGCTCTTCTTCTCGGCATTCCTGGTGGCAGACTCTCTGATTAATGTCTGGCTCACTCTAACGGTTGTGTCCGTGGAGTTTGGAGTTATAGGTTTCATGACCTTATGGAAAGTAGAACTGGACTGCATTTCTGTGCTATGCTTAATTTATGGAATTAACTACACAATTGACAATTGTGCTCCACTGTTATCCACCTTTGTTCTGGGCAAGGATTTCACAAGAACTAAATGGGTAAAGAATGCCCTGGAAGTGCACGGGGTAGCGATTTTACAGAGCTACCTCTGCTATATCGTTGGTCTGATTCCTCTCGCAGCTGTGCCTTCAAATCTGACCTGTACACTGTTCAGGTGCTTGTTTTTAATAGCATTTGTCACCTTCTTTCACTGCTTTGCCATTTTACCTGTGATACTGACTTTCCTGCCACCCTCTAAGAAAAAAAGGAAAGAGAAGAAAAATCCTGAAAACCGGGAGGAAATCGAATGTGTGGAAATGGTGGATATTGACAGTACCCGAGTGGTTGACCAAATTACAACAGTGTGATAGAGTCTGCTTGTTTTATTTTCACCCTAGGTCTTATCGAGAGCAAAGAGATTATGTTAATGAAACAAATTCAAAGTTGTTCTTTCTTTTTTAAGAAACAGACATTGCCAAAGTAAAGGACAAGGGGGGAAATGGGCATTGCATATTTTCAGTCTTTTAAACAAAAGGACTGCTACCAGAAAGAATTTACACACACATACACACACAGACACATCTCTTAAACTAAGATCAAATAGAAGAAAGCTTATTAGCAAGCAGAATCCTATTTTATTCACACTGCAGATGTTGCTGGTATTGTGACAAAAACCTACTGATTGAAAGGTCAGCTGCCAAAGCAGAAATAGCTTTAAGCATTGTTCAAACAATAAAGCTTCCAGAACTTCTGCAGAGCAGTAGCTCCGGGCAGAGTCTGTGGTTTGAGGTCTTAGCTGTCTCATCTAGCTCCCCAGCACCCCAAGGAGATGCTTTCAAAAGTTCTAGCCAGCAAAAGCAAGCCACAACCTTGGAAGTGACCCATGGTAGAGTGGCCATCACCCATGGAATGAAATTGAGTGATTCCCAAATTCGCCCAGGTGAGGCAGTTTTGTTGTGCAGAATGAAGAAATCATAGCCCCCCATCAGCATACTTTGACCATGTGTATGATTTGGTGAATACACCTTTAAACCAATGACAGCTCCAGCACTGCAGAGTTGGAGCGATTCTATTTTGGAATATCTTGTTGCTTGTCACCAAATGGATCTGCTTTATTAGTTACAGCTCTTGGCAGGAGGCTCCGGGTACCCAAAGCTGCAGAGCCAATCCCAAATACCTGGCAGGATGAAGGAAAAGCAGGTGTCTACTTGAACCCAGAGGCAGTGTCTCCATTTTAACAAAAAATATGGCCAACTGGTACAGCTGTTTGTGGTCTGATCCTACATGCAGTGTTTGCGTGGCTGCCCAGAAGCAACATCTGCCTGTGCATAGCTGAGGAAGGAGAAATGAACACTGACATGGTCATCTGCCATAACATTTCAAGTCATGGCTGCTCAGAGACACAGAGGAGAAAAGGAAGTTCTTTGGTGAGTTCTAAGTCCTGAAACTGAGAAGCTTCATAGAAGTGCAGGCAGGGAGATGAAGGACTGAAGGGGAGACAGATGGAAATGACTGGAAGACGTAATCACCAATACATGTTTATCAGTGATGGTGGTCAAACATTTCTGCTAAGCTGGCTGCACTTTCATCATCCTGGTGCCCCCCCCCCCCCCCCCCCATACCTTTGCTGGTGCCCGTCCAATGCACTGCACGGCCCTTCTGTACATTAACGAGCCTAGATGTTTATACTGTTGGTCACAGTATTTACAGGCTCTAAACAGAAACAACTTTGACTGGAAGAGGCTGTGTATGTTGCCCCAGACCTCTGCATTTCTTTATGTCTATAAAAATGACGCTATTTCCTGGTCACATTTGAGGCAAATGTCTACAGTATTTTTCCCTTTTAGAGATGTAGCTTATTTAGACATCTATAGTGGGAAGTGTTTCCCAAAAGCACCTTTGCTCTCTGTACTGTGCAACTTCCCCATCCTCCGCACAGAAGGAAACTGAGACCTAGGAGAGTAAAGCGACTCAGCCAGGGTCACACCACTAGAGGGTTTCCATCATTTTAGCATGCCTAAGACAGGGCAAGCCACTTTAAGATTTTCCCTTAAGAGGGCTATTACTCCCTTCAAAGTACATTTCCAAGGAAAAGAACATAGGACTTTATTGGCCACATGGCAGATATATATATATATATTTTTTAATGTCTGGGTAATGTTTGGGATTTTGGTTTGCCATTGTCTTTCCAAACAGCAAAAATGCCCAAATGATTCCAGTGTAAATGCACCAAGTGCAAACCTGTGCTTTCTATTTCCTGTACTGTCGTTCACTCAGTTCTCAATACGTAGCTAGTGAGTTACACATTTGTTCAGTCTCTCCTGCAGACACACTAAGCGATCATACCAACGTGTTATGCACTCAACTAGAAGATAATGAGCTTTAATCTGAGGACAAGTATGGTCCTCGACAAAGGGCAAGTTCACATAATAGATCTGCGATCAATTCTCTCTCCAAGGGGCCTGCAACTAGGCTATTATTTATAAAACACAGCTGAAGAGGGGATTGGTTTTATTCTTAAATCATATGTTGCTAAATCATTTTCTGAGCAGTGTGTTCTAAATCAGCCATTGATTTAGTGTCGGCCACATGGAGCACCTCGGGTTAAAGCGACTCCACAAACACTGATACAATACACACACCAATTAAATGGATTTTGCTGAGAATTTAATCATTCAATTTGATCAACCAGAATGACTTGCTGTGGAACTTTGTTTTATGACAGATAGTAGTTTCCCAACTTGATTGAGTCTCTGTATACCTTGGAATACTGTATTTTTAGACGAAGGGCATTTTCAACCTTGTCGACTTCCCTTTTCAGCACTTGAAATCAAGGCTTATGGAATTCTGACTATGGAATGATTTTTTTTTTTTTTACTAGGGGACTCTGCATGCCAAGATTTATTGTTTATTGTTAGATCATTATTATTTAATCATTAATTATTATTTACTCGTTAATGATTACTGCTCTGACAGCATTGGGTTAACCCCATCATGGAGAAGACACTTGAGAAGCAACTCCAAATCACATCCCCGTAAAATTTAAGTCTTTATCTTTACTTCATCAAGTTTTTCTTTTTCAATTGCTATAAAGAGGGAAGGAACAAGCCTAGCAAACACTTGCAAAAGTTTTAGTTTCAATTAATTCCAACCAAGACATTAATGTTCACTTTACCAAAGAAACTTATTGGTTGGTTTTGAGTTGGTGTTTGTTTACCAAAGAAAATATTCCATTCATCAAAAACATTTCTCCTGGTCAACTAAAAAACTGTGATACTTGGGTGTTCTTGACCAGTCATAATGAAGAAAAGGAAAGGGTCAGGGTGATATTCTTTCATTGAATAGAGCTCTGCAGAATATGTAAATTTACAAGAAGCTTGGGGTTTGCAACAAAGAAAATGATACTGAAACATGGCATTATTGTTTAACCCCATACCAATGGTCCAACAAATACCACGAGGGCTCCTTGTGCTAAAAGAAGGCCATTTTCTCCACAGAAAAAAAAAAAATAAGACAAAAACCCTCATGAAACTCCCTCTTTATTGTTCCAGCTCCTAAGTTTTGGTTTGGTTTGGTTTGGTTTTGGAGTTTTGGATTTTGTTCTGCATTGGTTTGGTTTGTAGTGTTTGTGTTTCCTTGTTTTGCTCCCGTCTTTCCTACCATTTTCACCCCCTCAATCTTCACTCAGAAGAGAGATAATCAAATGCCATCCTCCATGGCTATGGTTATTTATGCAAAATGCTGCTCTAAATGAGGCCCTTAATAACCCTGTTATTTTAACTAACCACCACCCAATTGTTCTAAGTGGCACTCCGGGACCCCAGTACCACTCTCCTCCAGCCCCAGCAGTGGAGCGTGGCTGTGTCTATCTCAAGAACAGGTGGGTTGGATAGCCACACTGGGGGTGTGGCAGAGGCAGAGCCTCTTGAACACAAATGATATCCTCCTCATAATGGCTTTATTCCTTTGGATCCTATTAAAGTAACCCTGCAGCTTATAATAGTGTTTGAACTCTGTGAATCTGTTTTCTCATCTGTAAAATGGGGATAATAACAGGAACTGTCTCTAAATTCAGCAGATATATACTGAGTGCTAATACCACCCAGATACTATTCTAGAGACTGGGGATAGAGCAGTGAACAGATAAAGTAAACCTGCCCTCAGAGAGTCTACATTTGATTTACTGTGAGGGTCAAGGGAGATGATGTTGAGAAAGTGCTCATGGCAAGGACTGGTGTAGAGAAGAAACTCAAGACATTATTTATAATTTCTCTATCCCATACAGTAGCACTAGGGTTCATGATGTAAATAAAGCTCAGAGAAGTAAATTTTTGCAGATTGGGGCACAGAATTAGGGCTATATGAAGATGCAATTAGTTCTCCTGGTCATTTCAGGACATTCAAAATTTGGCTGGATCACCATTCGGTGGGGCAACTGTCAAGAGGGCACAAGCTCTGGATGTTGGGGTTGGATTGTAATCCTTTAAAAAAATGGGATATAGGCACTTGGGGATGAGAGTCGGGAGGGAAGGCCACTTGCTATTTAATTACTATGCCTGACTTGAAGATATTTGAACACTCCTGCTGGGAAATTTGCTTTTAAGTTTGTTCTCCACAAAAAGCACCGGGTAGCTGAAGAAAAATTTCCCACTTTTTAAAAGCATGGTAAAGCTGTGACATGGAGAAAAATATTAAATTAGTATTAGTGGATTCTCTGGCAAAGACCTGAGGATGGCTGCAGCCAGCACATGGCAGAGTTCCTCCCCGTGGTGGTTACAACTGTTGATTTCTGTTTCCTGCCAGTCCACGAGCTAGCAAATAGGAAAGTGAATGAGCTAGAATCCGTTCACCTGAATAGGCAGTGTCAGGATGTCTTCCCCAGTCTTGCCCCTCCCCTGCCCCCCTTCTGCCCAGGTGATCTGTTTGAAGTCCTCTTTGCTATATACAAGGGTACCATGCAAGGAAGAGGAAGTGAGGCAACCAGAGAGCTATGGCCTCTGTGCAGATTTTCAAGTTAGATTAAAATTAGCACCACAAGCAATCAGAAGAGCTTACTGGGTAGGAAAAGAGGGCTTTATCTCAAAGTACAATAAAAGCAATGTATACCAAGGAGGCAGCCCACAGAGGAACCTTGGTGGAAGGAATGCTGTTGCTGTGGAATGTGCCAGCCTCTTCTCCCTCCAGAATGTTGACACCAGTTGAATCTTTGGATAGAATTACACTTACTCCCTCTTTTTTCACCTGAGAAAACCGAAACCCAGAGAAGTGAAATGACGTGCACAGAGCTAGTTAGAAGCAGATACAGGACTATAATTCAAGTTTCCTAGCCTCAGTCCTTTTTCCATTCTGCCACTTTACTGCCAAATTCTATGTATCTAAATTATGGGGTCTTAACCTGGGGGCCATGAATGAGTTGGTGGGAGGGCAGGACTCTGAACTCCCTAAAATTAAATTATATGCAAAAATGTGTGTATATGTTTAATATGTGCATTTTCTTAAAAGGAGAGTTCATAGTTGTCATCAGATTCTAAAAGATGTCCGTGACCCAAAAAGGGTGAAGAACCACTGTCCTAAATTAATAAAGACCTCAATGGGAGTGTGATTCTGGTGTCCTCATTTTGGCTAATGGGCAATCAAGAGTTCCTCAACCACTTTTTCTCCAAGAAGCCAAAACTACTTCAAATATTGGTACCTTCATGCCCATCCAAGTGCCTACTTCCATTCATTTATTCTTCATTCATTCATCTGTTTATTTATTTTGCATATTTATGTTCCAGCAGCAGCTAAACGTACTCTCCAGGGAAGAACTGGGGAAAGGACCCTTCTGCCTGTGCTCTTCTTGACAGAAAGAATACCAGGTTGCTACTACATTCTCACTATTGCAACAACGTATATGTAGCCTCAAAATTACAGTAAGCACAGCCCACATGCATACATATACAGAGGGGGCATCCAACGAAACCACCATATGAAAGTAGGTCCTGTCAACGAACCAGGGTCAGAAGAACCTACTTCCAAGTTATATAGGTACCAGCTGTGGGGCAGCAATATACCACATACTTAGAAGGGCTGCTCCCAGGCAATTCTGAGATGTCTACACGAGGCATGCATGCACACACTTGGAGCAGCTGCCTCACCAACAAACAGGGAGAGCATGTGTCTCATTCATCATGATTATCTGTAGCAGGCCAATAGGAAATCATGGCCATGGACATATGGTTACATTTAAGGACAGGTGTGTCTTGGACACAGATAGGCAAATAGAAGCCCAGTTTTCTTGACTCCTAGCCATAAGCTAGATATAGTGCACATTGATGGAGGAAGCTGGAAAAGAAATGACTCTATTTGTACCTGTTGGTTGTGCTTTCTCTGGTATAACTTTGGGCACAGTGGAACATACCTGGGTTGTCCTAATGGCATTGCTTGGGGAATCACCACTTGGTCTTCCCTGAAGCACAAAGAAGGCAGCCAAACAGT
The DNA here is from genome assembly GCF_022355385.1 of Mustela nigripes. NCBI lineage: Eukaryota > Metazoa > Chordata > Mammalia > Carnivora > Mustelidae > Mustela > Mustela nigripes. Next base: position 105,375,614 of record NC_081575.1, on the reverse strand, counting down.
CCATTTATATGACACCCTGCCCAGCCATGACAAGGGAAGCCTTCTAGGAAGATGGAAGAATATTCATTCCACTTTGTAGCATCTGATGTGAAGTTAGAAAACTTCATTCATTGAGACATCTAAAGTGCTTTGTTTACTTTCTACAAAATGGCAACGACTCAGCCCATTTCCATTTCCCATCCCAGTTCATCATTGGGAAACCAGGATTCTCTTTGGCCAAACAATGTACTTAATTTCCAGGGTGAGCCTTCAACATGTTTAACTCGGAATTTCAGATCTTTATTCTTTAACATCCTGCCAAAATTGACTTTGCATCCTATCCAGAATCACCAAGTCAGATCCCATGATGCCTCCTAGGGCCATGGATAACTACTCAAAACTGATAATCACCTGTTAGGTCTGCTTCGTACACACACACAGGCACACACACACACACAGAGTATGTGTACACTCAACACACCCATAACACATGTACAACATAAACACATATACATTCATGCACACACATAACGCATGCACACTGCCTTTTACAACATACCTGACACATCTTAAGATACATTAAAATGCTTTAGCAGCTCCAGCCCTGTGGTTCTGTGGGGCTTGGCAAGCCAAGGTCTTCAGCTATCTGCAGGAAACCATAAAAAAAATTATCTTCCCATTCTCGTTGTTTCCTGTGCATGAGTATGTTTGAGACCAGCCATACAGTACACTTAAAAAAAGAAATCCAGGGAAGTGAATGTTTCTTGGAATTTACAAATTACAGTTCTATAGCAGGAAACTGCTGATGGAATTCCCTAAGTCATAGGTGAGAACAGCAGAGACCCCAAACCACAGAGATTACTCCCAATGTCTAGAATTGTGGAAATATATCTAAAATTTTTCTTTGTGATCAAGACAAGGGGAAAAGGACTTGGGAGGAAAGAGGAAGGACACACCAGGTGGTCTCCCCATCTTAGAAATTCCCAAACTTAAGAAGGACTAGGAATTTTACATTTATCCCTACCATTAGTTTGATAGGAAAGCCAGTACCTTTCATCCACTTCAAGGAAAGAAGGTGCCATCCAGGGAAACCTGGTAGTAGGAAACTTCAGTTTGGGAGAAAAGTCACCAAAGTAACAAAACTATCCAAGACTTACATTGCACACATGCACACACTTGGGAAGCGGACATTAAGAAGAGCTGGGGAGCAGAACCCTAGCAGAGTTCCTAAAATTTAGACAGAATGTAGAAGGAAAAAAGTAGTGATTGGGAAGATGAAACATATCAAATTTGTACAGAAGGACTGAGAATATAAGCTGCAAATCATGGAGTTGTTCAGGAATCTCTGTAAGATAAAAATATGGAGCCTGAATCTGTACTTTTTGAATAAAGTCAAAGGACTCCACATTTTCTTTTGCATTCACAGCCCATAATTTCTCTTTAGTAACTTGGTAAGGACACATTCAGGTTCTATTTCTATTGTCTATGATCCTATGTTCAATCACCCACTCCTGCTTGTGTATTCACACTCCAGCTTAGAGCCTGTGAGCAGAATTATTGAATGCTAGGCCCAAACAAGGAAAGTTACAGCTTTGGTTTAATAGCTCCTTGGTCAAATCTCTCTCACTTCTCTGAATGTGCAAATGTTTCAAAGCTGTAAAAACTTATGTCTAGACACCCAATGCATTTAACTTTTTTAACATCAAAGATATCCCCTCCCAATAATTATTAACAATGACATAGTCATAACAGTTAAATTTCCTTTAGTCCAATTTTAGTGAGTGACAACAAGGAAGTGAGTCCCTATAAAATATCTAGTGATGTTAGAAAAGATCCTCACTTTAGATATAAAATAGTTTAAGTAGCAAAATGTGGTCCTTCTCTTATTGTCATCACTGATAAAAGAAGTTCCTGAAATTGCGTATTATTTTGTACAGTTTTGAGCTAAATCACAATGAACTTTTAAGTTGTATCCATGGTGATTAGGCATAAGATCACATCTTGTCAGATTAATCACTAATACAGCATTTGGTAATCTGATCTTTTTCTCCAAAAGCAAGCCCCCAGCATTATGTTATGTTTCCCAGTTTTCTAGCTGTGTTTCTTCATATAGAGCAAGTAGGTGATTTGGGAAGTAATAACCTGTTTTTAAAAAGATGTTATTTATTTGAGACAGAGAGTGAGAGAGAATACAAGAGTAGGGTTAGGGGCACAGGGAGAAGCAGACTCGCCACTGAGCAGGGATCCCAATGCTGGGCTCTATCCCAGGACTCTGAGACCATGAGCTGAGCTGAAGGCAGCAGCTTAACCAACTGAGCCATCTAGGTGCCCCTCGTAACCTGTTTTTAAACTAAGAAAGAATATCCAAATCCTAGAGTACACAATCAGTTCAGGTTGGTCCGTTTTGAGAGAGATCAGCATCAAAACCTACTGGGAAAAATAGCACAGTGGCATCCCCACCTTGACAAAACATGGGTCACACCACCTCTGATCCATGACAGGCACACCCGCTTGGGTGGAATCAATTGAAAAATTGATAGAAAAATTTCCCACAAAGAGTTAAAACACTTGTCTAATAAGAAACATTAATAAACTGTACTTTTTACTTAAAGTCAAGATATTCTAAAGATGTTTAAGGAAAGTCAATGTAACAAGTGACCAGCTCTTCCTGGAAAAAAAAATGATATCCTCTATTTTGTACAACTTGAGTCTCTCTGACACCTAAAATGTGTATTTACATCATCCCACAGCTATACAAAAACAAAATCAGCAGGGAAAACTGTCCCACTGATGATTGGCAATCCCACAGCTCCTCTCCATCTGACCAGCTTTCACCAGAGGGCAATATTTCAGGCTTACACATGGAAAGCATAGACTGCCAAAGGCCCTAAGCTACTTAGCATATTAAACCTTGAAAAAGGCTCATGCCAAATCACTGGAGTTCTTAGTTGACTGTCCTTTCATATTAAACTCCCAACTGCCAATGAAGCATCTTGTTTCTAATCTTGATCTCCAATTCCAAGTGTAAAGAAGATTTCATATTTATTGCTTTCACTTTTTCATACGTGTTTTTAATTCTCTGATAGACACACACCAAAGAATGAAATGGCAATGAGCCAGGGGAATATTTTCACTTTTGCTTTTTTCCTTTTCTTTCTTTTTTAGATCCTGATTATTTCAATACTCTTTGATAGCAACTAGTATGTGTTCTTTCTTGTTTTATCATTTTTTTTCAAATGAACAGTCAAAACATTTATATAACTTAATGTCTTACAGATAAAGGAGATAAAGATTTGTTTTTTTGGTTTGTTTAGCCAGCAGATATCTTTTTATACAACTTTGCATATTGGTTTAAAGGTCACATGTTACACCTCTGTCTCTAGAGAAAGAAAAGTCCATTTCCTGGTCTTAGTTTAATATATGATCATAAACAGGACACAAAACTCATAGCAGGAAGCATTCTATATACCTACATGCCTGAGCTTAAAGGATGTCAGTAGAGGCCTAAGAAAATATGTTCAGCCTTTCCCTTCTGAAGTATTCTGGTCTACTACAGGCATTTGGGGTTGAGGAGAGAGGAAATGCTGTATGTAATAGTTGTACATCAACACTGGTGCATAGAGGGATGAGAAAAGCCTGAGACAGGGGTAACAAGCAGTATATATGAACGGGGTGTCAAATCAATTGTTGGCGGGAGTAGCAAGTGGGTTTTCATTTTTTAGTTTATTTCACAGGGCTAACTAAATGGATCCATGGTTATCACTATGACAAAGTCTGAATCCAAAATTACATGTCACAGGTACCAAATTATGCTATTGACTTCCTAATGTAAAGAATTGGAATGGTTTCAGATTTTATCTCAATAGTTCTGAGCTGGGAATAGCAAAGAAGTTGCACTTTATACTCCTGTCTGTTAAAATCCTTATTTAGCCCATTTCCATGGAAACTGAAATCAGATCTCTCTCTCTCTCTCTCTCCCTCTCTCGCTCACATACACACACACACACACACAGAGAGAGAGAGAGAGAGAGAGAGAGAGAGAGAGAGAGAGAGAAACCTGTATATAGTTTGGTGTGTGCACACATGTGTCTGTGTCTGTGTGTGTGTGCGCCCATGTAAGCATCCACAGGAGAATTTCTGTGGGGATACTCTCTCATCCGTGGTAACTTTTCCATAAATGGAAGAAATGCCAGCAGTGGAAGAAAGGCCAGACTGACTTCCTTTTTCAGAAGCCAATCTGTAATGTAGATAAAAATCCCAGGTCAGAAAAATAAGCATATCACACCCAAGCCTTTCTTACCAATTCCGTGGAGAATTCCATTTTGTAACTGCATGTTCATTTAATTTAGTTAACTAACTCGGGAATATTTTATGGTAGAAAGTCATCCGCAGGAACTAAATTTAATCCCTTGGACTTTTGCCCACTTTGCTTTACTCTCAAGCATTTGACATTTCCCTAAATAGCCCAGAAAAATAAGGGCCAAGGGAAAAGAGAAAATGAATGGGTTCATTTTAATATTTCAACATATACTTGGTTAAGTTTCCAATCTTATGGCAAAATAATATGCACATGTTCCAGATTTATAGAGATATTTAGTCTATTATTCCATTATTGTCCACAACTGCCTTGAAGATAGATCAGCATTCAAATTACTACCTATTAAAGGGCACTGCTAAAACCTATAGTAAGCTTTGAAAAAGAATGAATACTGCCCATCTCCATATTTCTTGAATGATGTCATCAGGCAACTTCCTTCCTTCTATACACGGACAGTTTTTGATAGGGGGAAATACTTTACTTTCTATTTCTGTTCCTTTTTTCCACAAGAAAAGATAAGAAAAGATAAAATGGGATTTCTTTTAAAAGAATTTCATTTTAGAATGAATAGTAGATGATGATTTTGGATCTTAAATTAGATTCTCTTACCATACTCTTCAGCAATGTTGGTGAGTTTTGCAACTCATGAAGTATTTAGCTTTTGCTAGAATCCAAAACAGAATAACGAGATATACATTTCAGCTGGCAAAGATCAACAGGGCAACAGGACAAAACTCATGTTTGATCTTAAACATGAGATTTTTGTTTTAAACATCGCTACAACATATTCTCATTTGTGCTTCATACTTGGATGGGTAGGCTTACAAGGGTACAGTCTGTATTCAACACCTGGGGAAGGGCAATAATTTTACTTGATAAAATGGAAAAGTCACTTCTTAGCATAAAAAAATAAGGACGAAGAGTAAGGGGTGGAAAAAACAAAATTCCTTTTATTTAAATAAAATTTGCCAACATTTAGTACATCATTATTTTCAGGTGTGGAGTTCAACAGTTCATCAGTTGCATACAACACTCAGTGCTCACCATATCATGTGCTCTCCTTAATACCCATCATCCAATTACTCAGCCCCCACCTAGTTCCCCCTCCAGCAACCTTCAGTTTGTTTCCTATAGTTAAGTGACTCTCATGGTTTGTCTCCCTTCTAATGACATCCCATTCAGTTTTCCCTCCCTTCCCTTATGATCCTCTGCACCGTTTCTTTTAGTCCACATATGAGTGAAACCATATGATAATTGTCTTTCTCTGATTGACTTATTTTACTTAGCACAGTACCTTCCAGTTCCATCCAGACTGATGTATTCCTCCTTTCTGATAGCTGAGTAATATTCCATAATACATATATACCATATCTTCTTTATCCATTCATCTATTAATGGACATCTCAGCTCTTTCCACAGTTTGGCTACTGTGGACAATGCTGCTATAAACATTGGGGTGCAGGTGGTCCTTTAGATCATAACATTTCTATCTCTGGGGTGAATACCTACTAATGCAATTGCTGGGTGGTAGGGTAGCACTATTTTTAACATCTTGAAGAACCTCCATACTGTTTTCCAGAGCGGCTGCACCAGCTTGCATTTCCACCAACAGGGTAAGAGGATCCCCTTTCTCTGCATCTTTGTCAACATCTGTTGATTCCTGACTTCCTAATTTTAGCCATTCTGACTGGTGTGAGGTGCTATCACATCATGATTTGTATTTCCCTGATGCCAAGTGATGTGGATCATTTCTTCATGTGTCTGTTCGCCATTTAGATGTCTTCTTCGGAGAAATGCTCTGTTCATGTCTTCTGCCCATTTCTTGATTGGATTATTTGAGTTTTGGCTGCTGAATTTGAGAAGTTCTTTATAGATCTTGGATATTAGTCCTTTATCTGAGAAGTCATGTGCAAGTATCTTCTCCCATTCCATAGGTTGCCTTTTAGTTTTGTTGACTATGTCCTTCACTGTGCAGAAGTTTTTATCTTGATGAGGTCCCAACAGTACATTTTTGCCCTTGCTTCCCTTGCCTTTGGAGACATGTCTAGCAAGAAGTTGCTGCAGCCGAGGTCAGAGGTTGCTGCCTATGTTCTCCTCTAGGATTTTGATGAATTTCTCTCAGATGGAGGTCGTTCATCCATTTTGAGTTTATCTTTGTATATGGTGTAAGAGAATGGTCCAGTTTCATTCCTCTACATGCGGCTGTCCAATTCCCCCAGCACCATTTATTGAAGACACTGTCTTTGTTCCATTGGATATTCTTTCCTGCTTTGTTGAAGACTAGTTGCCCATAAACTTTAGGGTACATTTCTGGGTTTTCTATTCTGTTCCATTGATCAGTGTGCCTGTTTTTGTGCCATTACCATATTATCTTGATGATTACAGTTTTGTAATAGAAATTGAACTCCGGCATTGTGATACAACCAGTTTTGGTTTTCTTTTTCAACATTCCTCTGGATGTTCGGGGTCTTTTCTGGTTCCATACAAATTTTAGGGTTACTTATTCTAGCTCTGTGAAAAATGTCCATGGTACTTTGATATGGATTGCACTGAATGTGTAGATTGCTCTGGGTAGCACACACATTTTAACAATATTCATTCTTCTAATCCATGAGCATGGAATAATTTTCCATTTCTTTATGTCTTCCTCAATTTCTTTCATAAGCTTTCTGTAGTTTTCAGAGTACAGATCCTTTCCTTTTTGGTTGGGTTTATTCCTAGGTGTCTTATGGTTTTGGTTCAATTGCAAATGGGACTGACTCCTTAGTTTCTCTTTCTTCTGTATCATTTTTAGTGTATAGAAATGCAAGTGATTTCTGTGTGTTGATTTTATACCATGTTGCTAAATTCCTGTATGAGTTCTAGCAATTTTGGGGTGGAGTCTTTTGGTTTTCCAGAAAAAGTACCATGTCATCTGCAAAGAGTAGAGTTTCACTTCTTCTTTTTCATTTTGAATGTCCTTCATTTCTTTCTGTGGTCTAACTGCTGAGGCTAGGACTTCTAGAACTATGTTGAACAACAGTGGTAAGAGTGGGCATCTCTGTCATATTCCTTACCTTAGGGGAAAAGTTCTCAGTTTTCCCCATAGAGAAAGATATTCATTGTGGACTTTTCAAAACCAAAATTTCTTATCACAAAGGCATGGTTCAAGATGCCAGGCTTCTCCCTCTCAGGTGCAAGTGTTATTTTATCTTCCCAAGGGTATTACATCAAGATGACATTTCATCATCTACATGAAAATCCTCATTTCTTCAGGGAGCATCACTGGTTCACAAGAACATGAAAACAAAAAATTCCCTTGAGTCACAGGACTTAAGTCACCAAATCAAAAACATCATTTAGGAGAGGGAGCCCTAAAAATGTGTAATAAATACCCACCACAACAGCTTGAACAGGAATATAGATATTGAATCTGTAAGAATGTTGAGTCTCACGAACTTGAGACCATCAAACAAAAGATCCTATCCTGTCCGCACTTACATGAATTAAAAAATGTTGGGTTGTAAAGTGTGTACCTTTTTTCACTTCAATTGACCTTGTATTGTAGAAAGTGATTTTAAAAAACACCCCAAAACCCTAGAAGTAGTACTGAATGTTGTCAGGCCATGAAAACTGACATTCCATGGTTAAAAAGTAAATTTTAGAATCAGTGCTGTTGAGTAATTTTTATAAAAATACATACTGAGTCCCATGCTTAAACTTGAAATAACTATAGTTAAGGCATTCTGAGATTTGTATCCCTGCATGCCTTTTATGAATGTGAAAAAGAAAATCCTCTTCATCCCTTATACTTTTACTATTTTAGATGTTTCCAAAAATATGCCTAGACTTCAGACAGAGTGGCTCAGAAGCTCTCCAAACAAACTTTTTCAAGTGTAAGCATGCAGGGGTTCTTCAAAAGGGTGGCTGATACATATTCTTGATGATTTGTATCTTAAAAGTTATAGAAATAAGTACCAACAACTAAAGGACACAGTTACAAACTAAAATACTGTGACACATTGTGTGATGTCATACAATCAAACGCAATGTTTAGTAAACATACATTTTTTGTCATTTTGTATTTGTTTATACAGAATTAAAAATAAAGCACAGGACTAAAAACAAATATATATGTGTCCCTTTTGCATTACTCTTATAATGGTAAAGGGAAAACACAACAAGCACCACTACAAAATGTCTGACCCTCACACAGCATTAAAAGTAAAGTAGATGCCAAGCTGAACATTTATTAGTACGTGGGCTGCCAACCAAGAATCCTTCTATTCAGGTTTTAGAATTCAAGTGTTTTTTAGAATATGGCTCATGTCTTCCAGTTTGTTATTGGCATAAAAATGACAGTGATGGGGGGCTAGGTCAAGATGGCGGAGAAGTAGCAGGCTGAGGCTACATCAGGTGGTAGGAGATCAGCTAGATAGCTTATCTAAACATTGCAAACACCTACAAATCCAACAGGAGATTGAAGAGAAGAACAACAGCAATTCTAGAAACAGAAAATCAACCACTTTGTAAAAGGTAGTACTGGCAGAGAAGTGAATCCAAAGCAACGGGAAGATAGACCACAGGGGGAGGGGCCGGCTCCTGGCAAGCGGCAGAGCAATGGGAGCACAAAATCAGGACTTTTAAAAGTCTGTTCCACTGACGGACATCGCTCCAGAGGCTAAACCGGGGTGAAGCCCATACGGGGTCAGCGTGGCCTCAGGTCCCGCAGGGTCACAGAAGGATCGGAGGTGTCTGAGTGTCGCAGAGCTTACAGGTATTAGAGTGGGGAAGCCGGCTACAGACAGAGCTGAGGAGCAAGCTCTCAGCTTGGAGTTACCTTGAACTGGTCACAGGCTCGGTGAGCTCGGAGGGCGGCCGGAGGCCAGGGAGACGGGAGTAATTGAGCACTTTTCTCTGAGGGCGCACTGAGGAGTGGGGCCCCGAGCTCTCGGCTCCTCTAGGCTGGAGACTGGGAGGCCGCCATTTTCATTCCCATCCTCCGGAACTCTGCAGAAAGCGCTCAGGGAACAAAAGCTCCTAAAAGCGAACCTGAGCGGATTACTCAGCGCGGACCCTGGTAAGGGCACTGCAATTCCGCCTGGGGCAAAGACACTTGAGAATCACTACAACAAGGCCCCTCCCCCAGAAGATCAACAAGAAATCCAGCCAGGACCAAGTTCACCTACCAAGGAGTGCAGTTTCAATACCA
>NC_081575.1:105348017-105361126 GCF_022355385.1 Mustela nigripes | reverse complement strand
TTTGGACATTGGGGAGGGTATGTGCTATGGTGAGTGCTGTGAAGTATGTAAACCTGGTGATTCACAGACCTGTACCCCTGAAATAAAAATACATTATATGTTTATAAAAAATAAAAAAAAATTTAAAATGACAGTGATGAATATCTTTGGCTGGGTCTCTCCCAGAATTAGACCCAGAGACAAGGATTACATGTGTAAGTAGTTTATTTAGGAGGCGACCCCAGGAGCACAGGAAAAGTGAACATGGACAAGAAGGAAGATAGGGGAGTGGGTATTGATAAACAGGTTACCTCTGGACAACCAGGGCCCAATCCCCCTGGAGACTTCTGGGAAATAACTGTGGGAAATGCTTCAGAGTTGGTCCACATTAGGAATGAGAAATTTGGGGTATTTAACTTCCAACTTCCATCAGACATTGGATAAGGGTTTCTTATGGGCCATTAACTTACTAGCCCCTCCAGCTTGCTCCATCTGTGACCTGAGGAATAAACAGCCTTTAGGAGTGAACTGCAGGTGTTCTGTAGGTGCTTTGGCATATGCTAAAATGGTGAGTGTCAAAGGATATGGACAGAGCACTAGCAGTGTCTGCTGCAATTAGAAATATTCTTCAAGATATGTACAGATAATGAACAGAATCTTATTTAATTCTTTGAGAGATCATGGATGTTGGAGTTTCAGGACCATGCTAGAACTGAAGAAAATTAAGGTGAAGGTCTCTAGTAGAGAAACACCACCAAGGGAAAACTAAAAACTGATGAAGGATACAGAAGAATGAAGGTTCTAGGTGTGCTCAGTACAGATAAAAATGATAGCCAATCAGGTGCTCTGGAAGCTAGGTCTTTCTGAGATATGAACAGGATTAAGAAACCAAATGATTGCAGAAAAATCAGATCTAGTGTTAGAACCAAGAAGAGTTCCAATTCTAGGTTTATCTTTGTGGGTTTTGGGGTTTTTAAAAAGATTTTATTTATTTTGTTAGAGAGAGAGAGAGAACGGGAGAGGAGGCAGAGGGAGAGAGAGAATCTCAAGCAGACTCTGCACTGAGCATGGAGTCCAAAACAGGGCTCCATCTCATGACCTTGAGATCATGACCTGAGCTAAAACCAAATCTCATGACCTTGAGATCATGACTTGAGCTAAAACCAAGAGTCAGATACTTAACCAACTGAGCCACCCAGGTTTATCTTCATATATAGAAGAAGCTTTGTATCCAATGCTGTGCTCATAAACCTTAACAACTAGCTTTCTTGGGAACAGGAGGCATAGACAATTCCAAACTATTCACAGTTTAATAACTGGATCACAGAATTCCTAAAAAATTAATAATTTTCTCTCACAAAATGGCATGAGCTGACTCCAGCATACCACTACCAGTAGCTCTCCACCCAACATTCAGTCACGTTTTTGAGGTGCAAAGGGCTAATGGCTAACCACTCAAATATATCTAGTTCTTGATGTTGGGGGTTATGCCTGAAATGATCTCAGTACCTGTATGGGTGGATGATGTTGTTGATTTGGGTCTTGGGGATACTCAGTAGAGGCTATGGCCTTCTGAGACCCTCTGATTCTCCTTCATTGTCATCTTTTTTAGAGCCTTTGAAGCCCTTTGTGTCTGGACTGGTGATTCTGGCAGAAGTGCCTCTGCGTCAGACTTTGTCAGTCCTTTACTTGTACTTGCACATTGGCATACCTCTATAATGTGTCTATTCCATTCCATGTCTTTTCCAACTAATATTCGCAGTACATACAAGTAAAATCAAAGTATACTCGTACCCAAAAGCAGAACCTGGAACTGTCATGAGTACTGAAGTTAATGAATATTCATTGTAGCAAAGCCCTGTGGCTCAAGCCTATAGATACTACATTTAATGCAGACTTTGTTTGCCTCAACCATGAACAAAAAGTTACACATGCAATTAAATAGAGAAGCATGTTCAGTTCATACAATATGTAGCTTTCTCCCACCCAGAGTTCAGGGATCCCTTTCCCCATCACATCCTAACAGAAGTCACTGTCAACCAAACCTATCAGAAGCCACCCCTTTTCTATAAGAAATGGCTCAAATAGCTGCACCCAACTACCTGGCATTCACCATAACCTTCCTATTTTAAAAATAATTACTGCCTCCCAAGTGATTTATATCACCTAAACCCTGTGTGTCTTTAACTATTAAGTTCTACATTTTTATAAACTCCCTGATAGCTACACAAGTTCTACTCTGGATTCATGCTGAATTGTGTCCCAATTTCTTGGTTGTTTCTTCTGTGTTCAAAAAGAAATACAGATCTATTTTCAAAGTAAATATTCCCCTTCCCTCTCTTTCTCTGGTCTTACATAAGTTCAAAGTTACTAAGACACCTCTCATGTACTCTTTAGATTTCTCTGCACTTCAGTAAATTCTCCCTATACCTCTTTGCTGCTAATGTGCCAAACTGAAGTTTTTGTTCCCATGTTTTATGGCATAAAAAACCCCTCTTAATTATGTCCATTGGAGTATCAGAGGATAAAAGAATACAAAGTTCCGATTATTTGTACCTGGCTGCTCTGCATGTTCTAGTGTCCAAAAGGCATCTAAAGGAAGGAACTAACCAGAAGCTCACAATTCTCTCTTTCTAGGGTTTTTTTTTTTTTTTCATGGTAGCTGCCTCTAGGGTCTAAACAAGACTATGATTTTCAAGCCCCTTTTATAATTTTCTGCTCCCATCTGATGCCTAGCTGCAGAAAATAGCAACGTGAGTAACAAAGTTTTTCAATATAGTTCAAATATTTCCAGTATTTCTATTCAAATAGAGACATTTCTTTACTGTTCTCTGGCAGATTTTCCTTTGGAGAAATTGTGATCTACAAAATATTTCATTTTCTACCACATCTCTCCCATCCTTCTATCTACAGCAGCCAGATGGTACTTCTTATTAGTGGAAGAAATAATCAGACAAGAACAACTGGCCATTGAACAATTAGGAATACTGCCTGATATGTGTTTTTCCAAGTACTTACTCTTCATTCCTGGTAGCAAGAATGTGTCAGCTTTAACCTATACCAGCATCTTAAGTCCCAAGGCAACATTTCTAAACTCTCAGCTTCATCTCAAAACTAAACTGAGTTCCAGTGACAGTGACAGGATTCAAGATGGCAGGCTGTCACTTAGGAAGCACCACTGGCTTAAAGACCTGGATATGCAAAGTACTATGACATACAGGGTGGGAGGGGCAAGAGGGAGAGTGGAGAGCCTCATCTGTATTTAAATAAAATTCGTTTCCTTAACACAGAATTTTTTAGAGTATTTACTCTTATCAGGTGCTTGGCTATTTGGAGCTGTCTTTTCTTGCTATCCTAGAACTGGTGAATGCTGGAAGCATACGAGAAGAATAAATGAAAGAAGATGGGATTGGGAGGGAGACAAACCATAAGTGACTCTTAATCTCACAAAACAAACTGAGGGTTGCTGGGGGGAGGGGGTTTGGGAGAAGGGGGTGGTATTATGGACATTGGGGAGGGTATGTGTTTTGGTGAGTGCTGTGAAGTGTGTAAACCTGGTGATTCACAGACCTGTACCCCTGGGGATAAAAATATATGTTTATAAAAAATAAAAAATTATATTAAAAAAATCATAGTATAAAAATATATCTAAATGGATTTTTCTTTTGTAACCCTAATGATTTATATTATCATTCCAGAAATTTTTTTCTTAATTACAAATTAATTTTCAATTAAGTTACTCTTGGGTTTGAATTGTTCTGCCTACCAGCCTTTCAAGTAGTAAGTGCCAAACAAATTCCTTAATGAACGAAGGAAACTGCTGTATCAAAGAACCCCTTGGTTAAATGAAACCAATATGTAACACCATAAGAGAAGTCCTATAGAGTAAGGTTAATTCCCCCAATCAGAGCTTGATTGAATAAATAAGTAAATAAATATTTTGTTGATCTTATTATAAGTTTTATATACTTAAATGGTCCATGTGAAAAATGACATCTCTGCCAAAGTGGTCCATTGTTAGGAATGAAAATAACTATTAGTTGTTACACATGAACCATAATTTTCTACTACTATTATTTAAAACTCTTCTTAAACTCTTCGCATCCACTCACCCATCAAATATTCCTACCTCCTACATAATAGTCACCTAAATTTCCCTCAAATCACCTACAAAGAAAACACAGAGCATGCTCAGAATCTATGACATAGGTGGAGAAACGCAACAGGGGATTTATATACTTCTCTTGCCCATACTCGCTTCTAATTCACTGCTAAGGTAATAAGTTACTTCAGATGATGAAAAGTGAGAAATAATTCTTTGAAATCAAAGGAATTTCGGTATCTCCTGAAAATAGATATTTGTAAATTTTTGCCACTGCTGGAAAACTTGAGATTTAGCTCATTTAATTGCAATAGGTTAGCTTTCATGTTTCCCATCATTTTTTTTTTGGAAGATTTTATTTATTTGACAGATAGATCACAAGCAGGCAGAGAGGCAGGCAGAAAGAGGGGTAAACAGGTTCCCTGCTGAGCAGAGAGCCCGACGTGACTCCCAGGACCTGAGCCAAAGGCAGAGGCTTAACCCACTGAGCCACCCAGGCACCTCTGGTGATGGCACCTCTGCCATCATTTTTAACCCATTTGTATATACCTATGAATCTAACATAAGAAATAGAAATAAATGTTAAGACAAATGAATCATTAACAATTTTATTTAAATCCTATGTAAACCCTTTCTCTGTTACATTTTGAAAATCATTTGTCTTATATAGAAGTAAATATATTAATTTTTTTAAAAGATTTTATTTATTTATTTGACAGACAGAGATCACAAGTAGGCAGATAGGCAGGCAGAGAGCAAGAGGGGGAAGCAGGCCCCCTACGGAGCAGAGAGCCTAATGTTGGGCTCCATCCCAGGATCCTGGGATCATGACCTGAGCTGAAAGCAGAGACTCTAACCCACCGAGCCACCCAGGTACCCCAGAAGTAAATATATTAAAAATTCAAACCACAAAGAGATTTTTTTGGATACCTATATAATGAAAGTCTTAAAATAATTGATTACATCTAACCTGATAATTCCATAAAACAGATTACATTCACTCCAACATTAAATTGGAGGCCTAATGTAGTATCTGTTTTGGAAACAGATACTACATAGAGTATTTTAACAGGTAAGTGTTCTAAGATCAACTGATGGCCTTCCCTTGTGATGGGCATGAATTTTGATGGGACCCACGCTGAGAACAAGAGGGCATAAAGGGTAACATAGGACCACCTTCACCATGATAAACACATCCCAGTCCACTTCATGGCAGCAAGTATGTACTGTCAGCATATAGGACTGAACAGTATGTCTTTGGTTCTTGACTGCTTTTACAGAAAGTGAAAGTTCCCTGACACACACTCATTCAGGAATAATGAGTATATACTACAACTGACACTGAAAGATGCAGGGGTCAGTATAGCTTAGAAAAGAATTAAAGAGGGCAAGAGAGTGACAAAACATTTTGGAGGCAACTGCAGCAAGAATGAAGGCTTAATTTGTGCTGCCTGCCCTTCCTCTGCTCTACGGCACTATCTGTTTTCTGTGTCCTGCAAGGGGTCATCACCCATAATCCCAAAGATCCACTCTTCACCAAAAAGCCCAAATGACTCAGGATCTGATGGACTGTGGAACTATGACCTCCTTATGGCCCTACTAAATTAACCAAGAAGCGAATGGAGGAGGTGTACTCGCTTTCTCAGCAGCACAGCACTGGTTTCCTTTCACTGTATCTGACAGTCATTGAACATCTGCTCAATTATAGGCAGCTTTGGGAGAAGCTTAGCCTTCAGGGGAACCTATACCTAGAGAGAAAAAGAAGATATGCACATCAATTCTAACACCCAAGAGATTTATTCTTTCTCTGAGGTATCTTACATCCACCTCTGAATTCTACCACTCCGACTCACCTCTGCTAATTGGGAAACATAGTGGAAATTTAACTTAATTTAACCATACTGCTCAAATACTATTTCCACTCACTGTATTATTAGGATGATTTAGGCTGCAAGTAATTGAAAAGCCAACTCAAAATAGCTCAAACAACAAAAGACTTATGTAATTTGAAAGTCCACTGTCCGGGTTATGCAGGTTTCAGAGCATGTCTGATTCAGCAGTCCAACAGTGAGATTGAAGCCCTAGATTCATTCCTTTATGTATCAACATTATTCTCAGGCTGTGTCCCCTATGTGGTCTCAAAATAGCTCTAGTGACTTCCAGAGCTACATTCTTTTTAAGACAGGGAGACAACTGATCTAGCTCTAAAGAACCTAAGAGCTTCTTACCCAGGAATTTGTAGTACTGTGTCACAAATCCATCCCTGAACCAGTATCTGTGGCTAAGGAATGGAATTACTCTGAAGAGTCCAGGCCTAAGTGAGAGATCTCACCTCTAGTGCCAAGGGTAGTGTTTCCCCAAAAGCAATTGAAGTAAATGAACCAAAATTCTCCAGGTTGAGGAAAAGCTATGCAGAAATGATCTTACTAGGTTACTGAGCTAGAGAGGACTGAAGAGAAGCAATCTTTCCCTACAAGGATAAGCTGCCATCCATATTCTGTCCCTCCTCATTGCTTTCCTCATACCCTAAGCATCAGGGAAGCCCAGACTAGGTGTTCTCTGTTTAGAGAGATAAGAAATACATGAGGACATGGCACATCTATGCCCGAGTTCAGAAATGCTCTTTTCCTCTTAAAAAATGAGCCACTTTTAAAGCTGGATGATTCTAGCCAACAGTGGGCCACAGACCAGAGAGTGTCAGCAGGGGCTGTAGCTACAACAGGAGTACAACTGACACATCCCACACACACCAGACAATTCTACACACCAGTGATTTGGAGAGTATCAGTACACAGAAAGGAGCTGACCAATAGAATGGGCCATCAAAGGACTCAAACATAGGATAGTTAGTTCTTTTCTTTTTCTTTTTTTTTATTATGTTGAGTTAGCCAACATATAGTGGTCAAGGACTACTATAATCAAGTATCATAGTCAAGGACAGAAAAGAACACCCTTGAGAATTAACTGGCAAAATGCATTGCTTGTCTAGGAACCCCACACTTTCCTCTGTGACCTTGATCTTTCTCCATTTCCCTTTCATCCTCACTTCTTCCTGCTCCTTAGGCTTTACCTTTCAGCAGCAAGGCGGAAAAGAGCACCCACATCAACAGAATTTACATCTCCCTATTGTTCCTCTGCTCTCTCATCAGGCATGGCTCTACTCTAGATTTTTATTCCTAGTACTTATTTTTAAGGAAAAATGGTGTCCTACTTTACTGACCAATAAAGTGACTAAGGAGCAAGAAGCTATAAAACAGTCATAGGAGTATCTCATTAGCAAGAGGGGTGAATCTCTTGTGGTTTCTGCCCTGTCATTTTTTCCACGTCTCACAACACATACCAGGCCTCGCTTCTGAAACACTTCCCTCTAAAAGGAGTTAAGCCAGTTGGTAGTGAATGTCTAAGCCATATCTGTGCCTTTAACTCTGTGCCCTAACACTGTGAAAACTACTCAAATGTCCTGTCCTGGGGCACTGAGTGGATCACCAAGAGTATCTCTCTATGTGGAGGACAACATGTTACAAGGCCATAAAAGATGACTATCTTTAGGGGATTTTTTCCCCCCTATGTTTACTTGTCTGTGTCACTCCAGATCCTAGCTCTCCTTTCAAATTTGATAAACGGAGGGGCTCAGGATCAAAATAGTTATTGCTATCAGCAAAATATAATAGCATTCAGTTTATTTATAAGAAACAACAGGCTTCATTAAATGCTGAAGTCTGCCTGAATCATTCACCTCTGCAACAGAGGTGTGCTTGGCAGCTGATGTGTTGTTTTGTTTTGGCTGCATTACGGAAGGCTGCCCTGACATTACATATTCCACCAAAGGAGTGAAAGTTAATTCAAAAGGGATATGCACCTTGGAAGTCCAGCACACAGTGTATTCATTTGGTATCCCTTGAACTTATTTATCGTTTCCAGTATATGAGGAAACATTTTTACATGAAGAACTATAATTTCCAGATTATAACTAAACATGTATTTAAAGAGAAAACAACAGCCCAAGTTATGCTTATTAGTACAATTAGTGATATAATCATAAAATACATCTGGCCAATATTGAGGAGAGTGATTCTCGGGCTTACACAGTTATGGCATCCTTTTGTCTGTCTCTAATGCTTCCGTATTCTGTCCAAGAGTGTTTAATTTTAATTATATTAAAATTTATTTTGTTTTGAGGGTTTTATCTTCTTTAGAATCCCATGACAACCTTCGAGGTCACCGAAAGATAGTTCCAGGGCTGCAATAAAATCTCAAGTAAAGAATCAATGATCCAGGGTTTTAAGAATTAAACAATACACGGGGCGCCTGAGTGGCTCAGTGGGTTAAGCCGCTGCCTTCAGCTCAGGTCATCGGGCTCTCTGCTCAACGGAGAGCCTGCTTCCTCCTCTCTCTCTCTCTCTGCCTGCCTCTCTGCCTACTTGTGATCTCTCTCTGTCAAATAAATAAATAAAATCTTTTAAAAAATAATTAAACAATACAAAGTTAGACTAAGCCAACATTCTTTAAGTTTCCATGGCTAAAAACAGTGCTTTCCTCTTTTCTTAAAGCTTTTTTTTTTTTTTAAATAAGTCATCCTTTGACAAGATTCTAGAGGATTGGGCCTCTCAAACTTTGCCACAAGAATCACCCAGAGGGTTCAGGAAAACAGAATAGTTGGCCTTACCCCCAGAGATTCTTTAGTAGATCTAGGGTAGAGAGCAGGAATCTGCATTTCTAATAACCTCCCAGTTGATGTTGCTGCAGACAGTGCATGGATCACAGACTTTCAGCAAAGGATTGTTCATAAACCAGAGGTCTACATTATGAGGCAAAGATAAATATCCAAACTCCTTACCTTTTTTCATGGGGTATAATAAGGACTAAAAAAGCAATCTCAGTATTTGGACTCGGCGTCATCATTATCATGAGATTTATTGGGATGCAGCTAGACACAATGACCATACCACAATAAAGATGAAAGAACCAAGACAAAAGTAAAACCAGGTTCCATAATCAGCCATTTAGGTTAATGCCATAGTCCCATGAAATAGTTGATCATTTTGTTCTGATCAATTTTGACTACCTACTTTTCTGCCTCCAATTCACAAACACCTGTTCTTTTCATTTTACTTTAAAGACATATTTATTTATTTGAGAGAGAGAGAGAGAGAGAATGAGCAGGGGAAGGGCAGAGGGAGACGGAGAAGGACAGACTCCCCAATGAGCACAGAGACAGGCATGGGGCTCAAATCTAGGGCCCTGAGATCATGACCTGAGCCAAAATCAAGAGTTGGGATGCTCAACCAACTGAGCCACCTAGGTGTCCCACAAATACCTATTCTTTAAATTAGGGCAGAAAATTCTGTAGACACCAGAATATTACCTGAGAATGTGAATGGTCCCTAGGAAGAAGTAAACAAATTTAGACAATAATGCAAGCAAAGTGAACCCAGGTGGTTACAGCATGAAAAATTCAACCAGCTGTTTGTTCAATCTCCAAGATACTGAATACATAAGTTGATTAATTTTTTTCTTTAGCTAAGTTCCACTAAATTAACTGATTAATAGGAGTAAGAAGGTGATAAGGAAAGATGGTATTAACTTGATTAAAAGTAATACCTGTTTTTTGCTGACAAGTTACGGAGGAAGGAGTTAAACTTTTGTCAACAAGTCCATGCACCAGCCTTGCATTCCTTCCATAAGCAGTTCATCCTAAAAGTTGGTATATTTATTATCTCCCCCTCCATTTACTATAAGTAAATTAAGGCTCAGAAAGTTTAAACAATATGCCCAAAGTCATTATGCTACCAAATTACAGATCTGGTTGCAACAAAATCACGTCTTTTCTTATACACATACTAGTCCTGCTAACAAGGCTTATCTTACTACCAGTAACTAACACTTACTGAATATTTTCTGAGCACTTGATATATACTGTGTTCTAATACTCACAAAAACCCTGTAAGGTAGGCACTAATATTATTCTCATCTTACAGATGAAATAACTGAGAATTGAAACACTCAGAAGTTAACTTACTCACTCACTCACACAGCGAATGAGAGGTAGAGCTGGGATTTGATCCTGAGCCATCAGATTCAGGCTCATGGATTATACTGCCACACTGGACAATAGAAAAGGCATGGCTTGGGAAATGTTACAAATAACCATTTCTCAATAATATACCATCAACTAAAGATGTGAGACTTAGGACAACTCTAGGTTTGGCAGTGATAGAAGAGAGAAGGGATTAATCCTGGTAGACTTTCTGAAGAGGTAAGTTTTTGGCCAGGTTGTGAGATAACAGAAAGACGTGGTGGGATGAGACAAGGCCCAAAAGCAGAGGATGGAGTACATCATATTTGGAGGGATACTGACAAAGTAAGAAACCATGGTTATAGAGGAAAGACAATTTGAAGAGCATCTTTGCTACATCAGAACAGTACAGAGTGAACTAAAATACATTATTGCAGTATCTAGGAAGGAAATATTGTAGGATTACCAATTCACAGAGTGGGGGGACGGGGCGATATTTTGCATCCATTCCATTGAGATACTGCCACTTTCTACACTGAAAAGTTACTTTCCAATACAAGCATTACTGGGAAAGATACCACTCAACTTGTCTTTTTAGAGACTTTTTTTCTCTCTTTTCCTAAGGGGGCTTAGATGAGTCTGCACATGTTAAGAATGGGCCACATTCTGTGTATGACTTGACAAAAGTAGACTCACACTAAATGTTCAAACCTGAAAAACAATTTATCAGAAAGAGCATCAAGAGTCATTGTCTATGTTTGGGACCTGTGATTTGACTGTTGAGGAGCACTGATTTCTAATTTCCCCAAGTCATTTTACTCCAGTTTTCCATCAGTGTCCAATTTACACCTTGGGAAGGTGGTCTCTAATTTCATTCGGGTCCTCGTGGGACAATTATCTTTTACCTTCACCAGCAATATTTGCATGTTTTCACCTGGAATGTCCAGCTTTGAAAAACTAGAGACTTAATTACCAAGTGGTTAAAGCAGAAAATCAACACTCAGTATAGCAGAAGAACAGATGGAAATATGATGCAATAAATACTCACAAAATAGGGGCCCATGGGTGGCTCAGTGAGTTAAAGCCTCTGCCTTTGGTTCAGGTCGTGATCCCAGGGTTCTGGGATCGAGCCCCGCATCAGGCTCTCTGCTCAGCAGGGAGCCTGCTTCCTCCTCTCTCTCTCTGCCTGCCTCTCTGTCTACTTGTGATCTCTGTCTGTCAAATAAATAAATAAAATCTTTAAAAATAAATAAGTAAATACTCATAAAAATAAAGATAGAATGGGTAAGGCAGGTCAAACATGGAAGATATCTTGTTCAATGACAAGCCATTAACACTGGTATTCCAAGCTTCCTCCTGTCTCGCTCAGGGTCCTTCTGCCATGCTAATTAACTCACCTGGTTTTCTCCTACAGAACCTCATTTGGTTTGCCCTAAAACTGGCTTTTTCCTTTAAGAAAGAACATACAGGTTTCTGGCCAGGGCAAAATATGCCTTCGTTTTACAATCTCCTTACCATAGTTTGAAGTTTCAGTCTTGACACCTTGCTTGCCTCCTTCTCTGGATCC
Source organism: Mustela nigripes (assembly GCF_022355385.1). NCBI lineage: Eukaryota > Metazoa > Chordata > Mammalia > Carnivora > Mustelidae > Mustela > Mustela nigripes. The sequence goes on along the minus strand of NC_081575.1, from coordinate 105,349,462 downwards.
TGTTCATTCTCCATTCCCTGATTGCTATTCAAAGTCACTGTTAAATTTTTCTTTACTTTTTTGGTAAGAACTATTTATAAATTCCTGTGCTTCAATTATTTTGCCTTCTTAGTCAGTTTTTGATGCTCTTTTCAAAAACCTCTTATGTGTTTATTGATCCATCCATATTTTCTATATTTTCTTCTCTTTAACCTTGTTCTGCTATTTTCCCAACCCAATTTTAGTCATATTAAATAAGTAATTTCAAATTTAACTTTTTAAAATAATTGTTTATTATGTTATGTTATTCACCGTACAGTACCTCATTCGTTTTTGACGTAGTGTTCCATGATTCATTGTTTGCATATAACACCTAGTTCCATGCAATATGTGCTCTTAATGTTTTTCACTCACAATTATAATGTAAGCATTTTGCCATTATGATGGTTTTAAAGTATGTGCACAAATTCTTTGATAATATTTCATTCAAAGGGTATAGCCTAACCACCCACTCCTCTAGAGTAGAGGCTATACTCATGGACTTGCCTCCAAGGAATAGAGCATGGTCTCGCCACCACCAAAAAGGCACATGACTTCTCAGACTAGGTCAATAAAAGGCATTGTGACTTCCTCTTTGCTCATTCTTTTACATTACTTGCTCTGGAGAGAGTCAACTGTCATGTCTTAAAGCCACTGAAGTAGCGCAATGGAGAAGTCTACTGACAGTAACCAGCACTAACTTACAACCTACAACATGAGAGAACATATTTGCATATGGTACATCCAATAAGGAGTTAATATCCAAAATATATAAAGAACTTATACAACTCAACGTCAACCCCCCCCCCCAAATAATCCAATTAAAAATGGGGAAAAGACATGAATAGACATTTTTCCAAAGAAGACATCCAGATGGTCAGCAGACATGTGAAAAGATGCTCATCATCACTAATCATCAGGGGAATGCAAATCAAAGCCACAATGAGATGTCACCTCACACCTGTCAGAAAAGCTGGAGTAAAAAACACAAGAAATAGCAAATGTTGTGAAGGATGTGGGGAAAAAGGAACCCTTGGTGTATATTGGTGGAAATGTAAATTTGTGTAGCCATTGTAGAAAACACTAAGTATTTACCCAAAGAAAATAAGAATACTAATTTAAAAAGATACATGCCTTTACATATATTTTTCAGCATTAATTACAATATCCAAAATATGGAAGCAACCTGTCCATCAATAAATGAATGGATGAAGAAGGTGTGGTACATATATATGTATATTTATACATGCACACACAATGGAATACTGCTCTGCCATAATTCAAGAATGAAATCTTGCCATTTGCCACAACATGCATAGATCTAGAGGGTATAATGCTAAGTAAAATACATCAGAGGAGGGAGGAGTCAAGATGGCGGAGAAGTAGCAAGCTGAGACTGCTTCAGCTAGCCGGAGATCAGCTAGATA
>NC_081575.1:105309315-105343017 GCF_022355385.1 Mustela nigripes | reverse complement strand
TACATTGGGGAGGGTATGTGATTTGGTGAGTGCTGTGAAGTGTGTAAACCTGGTGATTCACAGACCTGTACCCCTGGGGATAAAAATATATGTTTATAAAAAATAAAAAATTAAATTAAAAAAATAAAAAAAAAATACATCAGAGAAAGATAAATACCATATGACTTCATCTACATGTGAAAATTAGGAAACAAAACAAACGAATAAAATAAAAATAAGGGGCAAAAAAAACAGATTCTTAACAATAGAGAATAAACTGGTGGTTGCTGGGGTAGGGGGATAGTGAAATAGGTAAACAGGAATAAGAGAGTACTTAAGCACTGAGTAATGTATAGAATGGATAACTATACTGTACACTTACAACTAACATAACACAATATATTGATTATACTTGAATTCAATAAATGAATTTTAAAAACAGCCAGCATTAACTTGCCAGGCATGCAAGTGAACTCTTTTCAAAGCACATCCTCTAGCACCTTTCAGGTCTTTAGATGATGGTAGCCCAGGCCAGTATATTGACTTCAACCTCAAGACAGACCCTAAGTCAGAAGTACCCAGCTGTGATGCTGCCAGATTTCTGGCCCCAGAAACTGGATCCAACAATAAATGTGCACTGGCTTAAGACACTAAGTTTTGGAGCGTTCTGTTATTCAGCCGTAGATAATGAACACAGCTGTGTTATTGATTTCTTTAAAGATTTTATTTATTTATTTGACAGACAGAGATCACAAGCAGGCAGAGAGGTAGGCAGAGAGAGAGAGGAGGAAGCAGGCTCCCTGCTGAGCAGAGAGCCCGATGCAGGGCTCAATCCCAGGACCTTGGAATCATGACCTGAGCTGAAGGCAGAGGCTTTACCCACTGAGCCACCCAGGTGTCCTCTGTTATTTAATTTTTCACAGACACTATTTTAATAACTGTGCCTTATATATGTTTTACAGGTACATGTAGGTATACATATCAATTTGTACAGGAAGTTATCTATTTTGACAGGTGTAATGTCAACAACATAAAAAAGTTAAAGTCTCATTTTTCCCCCTAATACCTTTTGTTTCTTCTTTAAGTCAAAATACTGAAAAGGTACTTTCCAGCTATTATAAGATGCTGGCTTAGTCTCTTTCCTCTCATGCTACACTTAAAATGCAAAGAAAATTGCAGTCTTTATATCTGCAAGGAGGAAAAATTAAAACAAAACAAGAAATAATTTCTTAAAATATTTCTTTTATGTTCTGATCACAGAATTATCTATTCTTCCTATTCTCTTTTAAGAGCTGAGGACATACGGCTTTCTGATAATTGCATTGTAATTTTGATTCACTCAATTTATCCTAAAGAATAAAAAGTACAAACCGCATACATATATTACTTCTGGAATTCTAGCAGAAATATATCTGCCACACAAACTACTGGAATAAAACATTATTCATTCACACAGTCATTAAATATCTTTCAACACTTCTATATATGGTAAGCATGGATACAGCTGTGAACATGGCAGACACATTGCTGCTTACAACTCGGCATGATATGCAAACAAGTAAACAGATTTTTAAAATACAGAGTGTTGAGTATTGTAATGTGGACAGAACAAGATTCTATGAAAACACACAGAGGATGAACCTTATCCAGGCATGGCAATAAGATAAGGCATTCTAGGCGAAATGACGTTGAAACAAAGGTAAATGCATTGATGTGCTGGTAAAATACCTTTGCAGGAAACAAGCAAAACCCTGATTTGGGGGCGCCTGGGTGGCTCAGTGGGTTAAAACCTCTGCCTTCAGCTCGGGTCATGATCCCAGGGTCCTGGGATTGGGTCCCACATCGGGCTCTCTGCTCAGCGGGGAGCCTGCTTCCCCCTCTCTCTCTGCCAACCTCTCTGTCTACTTGTGATCTCTGTCAAATAAATAAATAAAATCTTTGGGGAAAAAAACCCTGATTTGCAGTGTTTGCTAATTTTTGTAGTATTAAGTACTCTCACTATGGCCAATTTTAAGGTACTAATGTGACATCACTGAACATGGAGTTGGGAAGCGAGGTATAGAATCAGCTCTCACAAACTGGTAAAAGCCAGCTCCAGGAAACCACTGGAAATGCCTCATGAATTGTTTTATCCTCTCTTCCTTATCCCTCTACCAAAGGCTGTGTTTAAGCCTATACCATCTAGATTATTGCAATAAATCCCAATTGGCCAACGATGGCTGATTCCTGGCTCTTCTCCTAACACCCTGCCAGCTATACTCCCATCATGCTCATTCTATAGATAAAATTTTGAGTGACTCACTGTTTTAGTCTGTTTGGCTAGTCATAACAAAATGCCATAGAAGGGGTAGCTTATAAACAACAGAAATTTATTTGTAATAGTCCTGGAGGCTAGAAGTCTGAGATCAGAGTGCCAGCATGATTGGGTTCTAGTGAAGGCCTCATTCCAATTTGTTGACTTCTCACTGTCTGCTCACAGTTCTGGAAGGGGGCAAGTGATCTCTCTCAGGTCTCTTTTATAAAGGAACTAACCCCATTTGTGACAGTTCTGCCCTCATGACCTAATCACCTCCCACAGACTCCACCTCCTGATACCACTACTTTGAGCAGCAGGTTTTAAACATATGAATTTTGGCAGGGACACAAACATTCAGACCATAGCATTCGCCATCATATAAAATCAAACTCCTCAGTATAGCTCCTAAGCTCTTCACAGTCAGGCCTTGCCCGCCTGTTGAACCTCAACTCCCACCTCTGCCTCCCATGCCTACTATGTACTAACCATCTTGAATAGTCATCACTGACCTTAAGTCCCAGAACACATACCAAGTGTCCCTCCCTCCACTCCCTCAAAGACAAGAGCATAAACACATATTCATTGAGTCCTAACTAAATGCCAGGGAAGGTGCTAAGCGCTAGGAACACAAATATAAGTAAGACACAATTCCTGAACTCAGCAATAGTGGGATGGGCAGACAGACATGTAAACTCATTACAATGGCTTGAGATGAACCCAGTACCTACAGGGATGAATACAACACATAATCAGAAACAGTAAATACCAACCAAACCCTATAATAGAACCTGGAATGGGTAGATGCTAAATAAGTATTCGTTAAATACGTGAATTAGTGACATAATGCCTGATTAGTTTTACCATTTGGGTAATGTAGTACATACAAGAATTGCAAGTATTCAGAGAAGGCAGAGCCCAATGCTTATTGGAGAAAAGACCAAAAACATACTTTCATAAGATAATTTATAAAGAAATGAGTCCTGAAAGACACCTCTAAAGGCCTACTGAGTCTCCAGGTTTTCAAAGATTTGCAGATTTATGCAATGAACTATGGTTTCCAATGATCTCCAATGTCAGCTGATCCTGAGAATCACTGAAGGAAAATCTAAAAGGAAATGGATTTTGGCCACACAACCACATCAGTTAGAGGTACTTCCAAGGCATTTTTATTTATAAAAATCTTCCCAAAGTTCTGATACACAACCCTGATTTAGAAATGCACAGAACTTATATCTGTAAGCAAAAGCAGCATTGTGATTACTTATTGAGAAGAGAAGGAAAGAAAGACAGAGGAACTTGGCAAAACCAACATTTTGGTGATTCCCTTCTCTAAAGGCAGCTATTTGCAGATCCTCCCTGAAGCTAACTTGCTAAAGCCCTCCACCCACTAATATTTTGGGTGAGGCCTGTTATCATTACAGCTGTCTTAAACTAAAGTTAGTGTGGATAGTCAATTTGGGTCCTCTGAATACACAAAACAGGTATTGTCCAGAGGTCCTTGAGAGGAAGGTATCAAGGATCTGTTCTTGTTATAATGTTACTGTTTAACAGGGGACAAAGAAAGAAGTGGAAAAATGGAGGGGTAGGGAGGAAGTAAGGAAGGAAGAATTAAATTACACTCCCACCCCCCAAAATGGCCACTGTTGAGGTGTTTTGTACAACATTCCAATCTGATCTGGAGAAAAGCTATGAATGTCTTTGAAAAGACAGGTTTTTATCTTCCCCATTTTTGCTCTCTGTGAAGACTCTTTAGGCCAAGGATTTCTTATCTACCTTAGTTATTGGACAGTAATTTAAACAAATGCCAAGGGATCAGAGATGACTATATGAAATTCTGGTACTTCATGGAAAAGTCACCATTAATTTTCAATTTTATTCAAAATGCAAACCTTCAGTCTTTTCATAGTTCAAAGTAATACAAATTCACTGTGAAAAAAATTAAACAACACAAAGTATTTTTTTTCAAAACACAAAGTATTTTTTAACAAATGAAAGCAAAGTCCCACTCACCTCCAAGAGAAACCTCTCTGCTATTTATCTGGTGTTAGTCTTACTAACTTTAATATGCATGTAAACTAAATGTGCTTGCTCCATACATACCATTTTGTGGCCTTCTAAAAAAGTTTTTAGCCTGTGGTAAGGATGCCTGTGTCAATGACTGTAAATATAGCCTGCTCTTTTTTAAGTTTTTATTTGAATTCTACTTAGTTAGCCTATAGTGTAATATTAGTTTCAGGAGTACAATGTAGTGATTCAACACTTTCATACAACTATATTTTTAATCTTTTATTTTTTAATAAAATTGAATATATTTAAGGTGTACAACGTGAAGGTTTGATGTATATACACAGTGAAATGATTACTACAGTCAAGCTAATTAACATATAATCACCCCGCACTGTTACCCATTTTGTATATGTATGAGAGCACCTGAAACCTCTCTTAGCCAATCTCTAGTCTTCAATGTAGGATTATCAACTATGGTCATCATGTCATACATCAGATCTCTAGACTTACTCATCCTATATAACCTTAGCTTTGTAGCCTTTAACCAACATCTCTCCATTTCCTCCACCTCTCAACTCCTGGTGACCACCTTTCTACTCTCTAGTTCTGTGTATTTGACTTTTTTTTAGATTCCACATATCAGTGAGATCATGAGGTATTTTCTACCTGTATCTGGTTTATTTCACTTAGCATGATGTCCTGCCGGCTCATCCATGTTGTCATCAATGGCAGGAACTGCTTTTAAAAGGCTGAATAATAATCCCTTGTATGCATATACCACAATTTCTTTTTTTATTAAAGATTTTATTTTTATTTATTTGACAGAAAGAGAGATTACAAGCAGGCAGAGAGGCTGGCAGAGAGAGGGGGGGAAGCAGGCTCCCCGCCGAGCAGAGAGCCCCATGCGGGCCTCAATTCCAGGACGCTGGGATCATGACCTGAGTTGAAGGCAGAGGCTTAACCCACTGAGCCACCGAGGCACCCTAAACCACAATTTCTTTATGCACTCATCCATTATTGGATATTTAGTCTGTCTTTTAAAAATAAATACCTATTTTTTTCTACTGTATGGATGAACTTCTGGGTTCATGCTAGTTTCGCCATTATATACAACACTGAAATAAAACACCCTTCAGATACTTATATTATTATTTCTTTAGACTAATTAAATAGAAGTAAATTCTTGGATTAAAAATGGTAAACACATTTTAATCCAACTTTGCTTTCCAGAAAGGTAAGTCGATTTAGACTGCAGAGGTCAACTGATTTAAACAGCACAGGAGACGGCCTATTTCTTGAATACCCTCTGGCTATTAGCTATGTTTTTCATCTTTGACAGTACGGTAGCTTAAAAAAAAAAGAAAAAAAACCACCATGTTGTCATTTTAATTTATACTTCTCTAATTATTGTAAAATTATGCATCTTCTCTTGCTTACTGGACTTTATATGAATTTCCTCTTCTGAAAATTGTCTTAAATTTTCTGTCCATTTTTCTGTGTAAGTGTTTATCTGTTTTATTAATTTGTAAAAAAAAATATCGTTACATTATAAGGCTATGTTCCTACCCTATGGCATCTTTATTTGTTATATGCTTTTAAAATTTGTTTGAGTTTTGTCATGCCAATGATGATGATGATTTCTGTATAGTCAAAATGATCCAGTTTTTCTTTAATGTGATAAAACCTTAAGGCCAAGCTAAGAAATCCTTTCACCTTCTCTAAAAATTCAAAATGGTTTTCCTCCTTTTCCTTTAATAATTGTATGATTATTATTTTTCACATGCAAATATTTATCCTTCTGGAACTTATTTTTGTTAGTAGTATGAGAAAGAAAACAACTTTTTCCTTTCCATATAGATATTCAAATGTACCAACATTATTTCATGAATTATCCTTTTAGTTTCAGATAGGTTCATATGTTTAGCTACATTCATCATATAAGTAAATAGTCAACATTCAACATCAGTGGATTTAATCTCAGATATTTGTTTTTTGGGTTTGTTTGGGTTTTTTTTTTTTTTTTTTTTTTTTTTTTTGCTAGTTTTAGGCTTATACCCTTCGGGCTGTGGGAGGCCGGGAGTTAATTTAGTACATCTAAATGAATTCCATAGTTCCACCAAATTCCACAGGTAAACGGTCTTATTATATAATCCATTTGTACCAGGTAATCCAGGCCCTAATACTCAGGAGAAAGAACACTTACATAGTCTATTCAATTGGTTCTCAAACTACTCTGAAAATATAGCAGGCACATAATACCAAGTAATATGAAAGAAATTACATTGATACTGGATGCAATCGCAATGTTGAACTAGCTTAAAATCAGACATTCTACCTTTAAGGGGGAAAAAAACCAATATTTTTCCCTTACCTACTTTTCTAGAGAAGGCTTTCCATTCTCCAGTATAAGACATTTAAAGCAATATTTGATCAGAGCAAGTGTCAAAGGCCAGATGAAACTATAAGAATCTATAGATACCTATTCATGTATTCAGTGGTCAAGTAGGATATTTTAGAAAATAATTCCCAAAAATATACAGAAATGAAAATGATCACAATACTAATTTTTGACCACCATGAAATATCTGTATACATGAGTTATTTATTTATTTATTCCATACCAATTTTTTTTATAGAGGGGGAGAGGGATAGAGAAAGAGGGAGAGAGAGAGAGAATCTTAAGCAGCCTCCATGCCCAACACAGAGCCAGAAAGGAATCTCAGTGTCACAACCCTGAGATCATAACCTAAGACAAAATCAAGAGTTGGACACTTAACCAATTGAACCATCCTAGCAACACTAAATACCAATCTTCAGTCAGTTTATGAACTCAGGCCTACAAGAAACTCTTTCAATGACAAATCAGTAATGGGTTTCAGAGAAGTGGTTTCACTAGCTCCTGAATCATATCAAAATTTTTTTAGATCTATTATTACAAATAGATTATTTTGGTCTCTAAGAACAATGGGCCATAGATCTCTGATGTTCTGGGGAATAAGTATGAGGCTTCACAAATCCAAATACTTTCATATGTCTTATATATATAGATACTACTATTTTTTCAGATATATGTAGATACTGTTTCATTAATAAAATTCATATTCATTTTAGAGCAATTGTGAAATTGTGGTAGTTTTGAGCATTAGAAATTTTTTAATTAATAGATTAAAATGGTTTCTTAATGTTGAAAGTGTTAATATATTTTAAAAATGAGTTTCACTCATTGTGATTTTGGTTTGCATTTCCCTAATGGTAAGTGATGATGAGCATCTTTTCATGTGTCTTTTGGCCACCTGGATATCTTCTTTGGAGAACTATCTCTTCATATCTTCTCCCCATTTTTAAATTGGATTATTTGGGTTATTTTGTGTTGAGTTGTGTAAGTTCTTTATATATTTTGGATACTAACCCTTTAACAGGTATGTCGTTTGCAAACACCTTCTCCCATTCAGTAGGTTACCTTTTAGCTTTGTTGGTTGTTTCCCCTGTTGTGCAAAAGCTTTTTATTTTGATGTAGTCCCAACACTTTATCTTTAATGTTGCTTCCCTTGTCTCAGAAGACATATCTTTATTGATATATGGAATTTAAGAAACAAACAAATGAGCAAAGGGAAAAAAAGAGACAAACCAAAAAATAGACTCTTAACTCCAGAAAACAAACTGATGGTTACCAGAGAGATGCGTGGGGGAATGGGTGAAATAGGTGATAGGAATTAGAAGTACACTTATTTTGATGAGGAATAAGTAATACACAAAACTTTTCAATCACTATATGGTACACCTGAAACAAATATAGTACTGTATGTTAACTATACTGGAATTAAAATTTTGAAAAAAGAGTTTCACCAAAGTCTGATACACAGTATTTCAGTCCACTGAAATACTTTTACATATAAATATCCAGTTTCCCCAGTACCATTTATTAAAGAGACTGTCCTTTTCCTACTGTATGTTCTTGGTGCACTTGTCAAAATCAGTTGCTATTATAGCTATATGACAAATTACCTAAAAATTTAGCTGTCTAAAACAGGAACTTTTTTTCATGTCTCCAAATTTTCTGGGTCTCCAAATTTTCAACTCAGGTTCACCTGGAAATCTTCTGCCTTACTCGATGTCATCTTAGGTCACATGGTGATATGCAACTGGCAAATGTGCTGGTCTAGAGAGTCCAAGCTACCTTCACTCACATACATGGCACTCTGGCAGGGATGCCCTGAAAGCTGGGTTCAGTAGGAGCTGTCAACTAGAGTGCCCACATGCAACTTTTCTAGCCTGGCGGTCATATGGTGGGTGGACTTCATACAAGGTGGCTCAGAGCTCCCAGGGAGAGTGCTCCAAAAGATAGGCTTCTAAAGCCTGGAACTGAAACTAGCACAGTGTCATTGAGGCCATATCCTATTTGTCTATCAATCATAAAAACTGCCTAGATTCAAGATTCACAGACCCCAACTCTTGACTGGAAAAGTTTCATAGAATTAGAGACCACTTTAATCTACCCACATACACTAACTTCTGGATAAGAGCTGTCATGTCTCTTCATTTTAATAATATTTTGAACTTTATTAAATAATACCTTACTCACCCCCATTCCTACTTCATTCACTTCCTCCCCAAGTTTAGGTCAACCACAATGAAACAATAAAGATCTCGATCAGAAAAGTCACAGATCTACCCAGTACTAATGTTCATACTCATTTGCAGAGGACCAAACTTCCTGATTAAAAACTAGATTATAAAGCTATGGTGATCAAAACAGTATGGTAGGAACATAAAAATAGACATGGAAAACAATGGAACAGAATAGCGAGCCCAGAAATAAACTCATGCATATACTGTCAACTGATTTTGACAAGTGCACCAAGAACATACAGTAGGAAAAGGACAGTCTCTTTAATAAATGGTACTGGGAAAACTGGATATTTATATGTAAAAGAATGAAATAGAATACCTATCTTATACTACTCAAAAAAATTAATCCAAAATGGGTTGAAAACTTAATGTGAGACTGAATAAACATTTTTCCAAAGAAGATATGCAGATGGAAAACATACACATGAAGAGATGCTCAACTCCACTAATACTGAGGGAAATGCCAATCAAAAACACAATAAGATAACACCTTACACCTGTCAGAATAGCTAGTATCAAAAACACATGAAATAACAAATTTTGACGAGAATGTGGAAGAAAAGGAACCCTTATGCACTGTTGGTGAAAATGTAAATTGGTGAAGCCATTGCGAAAAACAGCATGAAGTTTCTTTAAAAAATTAAAAAATAGAAATACCATATGATCTAGGAATTCCACTACTGAGTATTTATCCAAAGAAAATAAAAAACTCTAATTCAAAAGATCCATACACTCCTAGATTTATTATAGCATTATTTCCAATAGCCAAGATAAGGAAGCAATTCAAATGTTCATTGATGGACAAATGTATAAAAAGATGTGGTCAATATATACAATGGAATATTATTCAGCCATAAGAAAGAATGAGATCTTGCCATTTGCAACAATATGATGGACCCCCAAGAGTATTATGCTAAGAGAAGTAAGTCAATCAGAGAAAGACAAATACCATATGATTTCATTCATTAGGTGAAATTTAAGAAACAAAACAAATGAACTAACCAAGAAAAATGGGGACAAACAAAAAAACACACTCTTAAATACAGAGAACAAACTGGTAGTTGCCAGAAGGGAGGTAGGTGGTGGGAGGTGGGAAATAGATAAAGGGGATCAAAAGTATACTTGTCTTGATGAGCAAAACGCAATGTACAGAATTGCTGAATCATTATATTATACATCTGAAATGAATTTAATGTTGTCTAAAAAAAGGAAAGGAAAAGAGGGCTCTCTATATGCCTCTATCTTAAATGTTGATTTTTCTAAGAGTCCTACCCTTGAACATTGAGGACATACTTGTCATTCTTTATGGCTGAACTTTCTCCCCTATCATTCAAACATAGCCTGTTTTCCAGTATGCATTCTGAAAATGCCAGTGGCTTGCTTCCCCCAAGTTATCTGGAAACCCTGCCATGGTCATATAATCTAGGCTCTGCTAAATATGATTTAAATTGGAAGTTGTGCTGGATATTCCCATTTACCCCTTCTGGATCCATTTTGTACCCTTTCCCAGAGTGCTCTGTAACTAAAAACCTGACCTCTAGACAGAACATCTCCTGGGTTTCCTTTACCAGATGCCTTTGCATTGTGTTTGGACAATGGCAGACACAAGCAGAAATCAGAGAACCAGGAGAGAGTGAGGCTGATGTTATTTATTCTCCTTGCTTCCTCCTTGCTAGGGCGCAATTTGGCAATGGTTATATCCCTTTAGGTAAGGCCACAGCCTCTCTCCTATGGTACTAGATCTTGATGTGTTCCTGTAATTGCTCCTTTCCCTGCCCATTCAGACCTAGGAGTGGTAAAGTCTCCCCTCTGTAGCTAGCTTCTGTATGATTCATCATCCTCTCTTGTTCCTTTGAAAAGTCTCTTATTTAAGGGTGCCGGTGGTTCAGTGTGTTAAACCTCTGCCTTTGGCTTGGGTCATGGTCTCAGAGTCCTGGGCTCAAGCCCCACATCAGGGATCTCTGCTCGGCAGGAAGCCTGCTTCCCCCTCTTTCTCTGCCTGCCTCTCTGCATACTTGTGATCTCTCTCTGTGTATCAAATAAATCAATAAACTCTTTTTAAAAAAACTTGTGAAAAAGAAAAGTCTCTTATTTGAATTCATTTTGGCGACCCATTTGAATGTGCCATCTATTTCCTGTCAGAACCATGCCTAATACAGAAATTACTAACAGACAGAAGCAAGAACCTTGCTAAATCCATCCTAGTTAAAAAAAAAAAAAAAAGTAGCACAGGATTGGTGCAATCTATAGTACCACCAGCAATGGGATCTGCAGCACTCCAGGACTTGGCATGATTGGGAGCACTTACCCTAACTGTATAACCTCCATGCTTGGTTCTCCTGCCTTCCTGGAGATCTAGTTAAATCAACCAGTGTTCAGTGCTCGCTTCGGCAGCACATATACTAAAATCAACCAGTGTTCAGTCTCAAATTCTATTATTTGGAACTAAAGCCCTGACTGATACAGCTCTCTTGTTTTCTTTTCTCAGATCATAGTTTTATTCATATTCCCCTTCCCCACCTCCACTGAATGTAAGTGAAATCTATGCACTGATACTTACCAAATCGTTTTCTCTACTATAAGTTTCCTGTTAGCTCAATTACCTATTAGACATCATCATATCACCATTTAAGTGTCATATGAGCTCCTTAAATCCAATATTTTAAAACCTGTCTTTTTATCTCCCATCTTAATCTCCCTTCCTCTTCAGCTCCTTAACCAGGTACTCTGCTTTATCTGGATAGATGACACTACCGTCCATCCAGTTACTTATCCAAATGCAAAACCTGCTAAGTTTCCTACACTCTCGTTTTTCCTTCCTTCCATTCAGGCATCCCCCCCACTACATGCTTGCAGTCACATCCTACTATTTCTACTTCCTCCTATTACACTGACTTCTAATTGTTAATTGTTAAGGTTGTAGTCCTCATCGTTTTCACCATTAGGGATGCCCCCTGCCCACTTACATTCATTCTTTTATTCTTCTACCTGAAATAAACACACTAAAACTCAAATCTAAAACTCCAGTGCCTCCAATAATGTCTTAAACAAGGCCCTCCATGAACTGGCCCCACTCACTTCTCCAGTATTATTTTCTAGAATTATCACCCTAGGCTCCAGCCAGCTCATGAAAGGTTCAAGTAATTTTCCTCACCTCCATGCTACATATCACATGGAGATACCTAGTGTTTCTTCAGTCTCAAACATATATTGCCAAGTTACACAATATCCATTTATCCTTTAAAACACACATTATCATCTTCTGACCACTCTACCTTATAGGTGGTCTGTTTCTGTGCACTCCAGGAGACCTCTGTCATAGCATTTATCACACCACATCGTAATTTTTAGTTTACTCATCTATCATCCCCGCTAGACTGTGAACTTATTAGAAGAAGGCACAATACCAACCCAGTACACACTTGATACATTTTTGTTGCATAGATTACATTTTGCAGCCAAAATTAAATTATACAAATGGAAGATGTCTGCATTTCATAATGGCAAAAAAGAGCCAACCAGTAACTGCTGCCTTTAAGTAGGGGCACAGAGAAAGAAGCAAAAGCAAGGTAGACCTACAGAACACTGAATCAAATAGGGTAGTAGTTCTTATGGGGAAATTCAGGGCCCTGATACACTGCAGGAAAGATCATTTGGGAGTAGGGAAAACTTTTTGAATCACTTGAAGCAACATCATTTACACAGTCACTTGTGTGAGGCTAGCCCTGTCCTATGAATAAATTTGATTTAGTACTCCAAGGTTCATTTGTATAAGACTGCTCCTCTGCAACCAAACTGAAGGGTAGAGCATCATCTGTGTCATCTCGAAAAGAAAGGACAATGATATATTCTCACTGTAGGTGTTTCACTAACTTAGAGCCCTTGTGAGAAATGCAGCATGCCTGTGTTTTTGATGGTGTCAAATGGATGATTTCCAGTGACTAATGGTGAAGCCAACTGGCTCCCAAAAATTTCATATTTTGTGAAAATAATTCAGAGGCATAAGGTCCAAAAGACACCATAAGGATATTTCACCAAAAATATATTTTTCTAAGACGCTGAGCAATTTTAAATAGAGTAGGGTTTTGTTTTGTTTTGTTTTTGCTTTGTTTTGTTTTTTTGCAAAGGTCTCAACTGGAATCAAACCAAAAATTATTTATTCATTTACCTACTCAGCTAGTCAACAAACAATTATTAAGCAGTTTTTATATGTCTTGATGGTACAAGTGCAAACTGCAGAAATAAAGAGATGAATAAAATGCATTACCTGCTGTTAATGAATTAATGGTTCAGATGGACAAGATATATAAACAGTAATACTATATAATAAACACAACAATGGCACAGTCAAAGTATTGTAGGGTTAATTGTATTAATATACAAAATACCTGGGGGTATATATAGCTCAGGGGTAGAGCATTTGACTGCAAAATACCACTTGCTCCTATCTGGGTGTATATTATATCTCCTCATCCCATTGACTAATGACAGGATTTCTTGTGGCCAATGAAATATAAACAGAATTGACACGTTCCTTTTCTGAGGTAAGAGCCATTGTTTGGTTTCACTGTATGTTCTTTACCCAATTCCTGCTGACCAGCAGTATTCCAGATAAAGACTGCTCTGCCAACCTGGGCCCCAGGGTGAAGGAGAGGCAGAGGCACAGCTGACTTGAGACAGATATGTAAAGTAAATGAGAAATAACCTTAAGTCACTGAAGTTTGGAGCCATTTGTTACTGTAGTATAACCTGGCCTATCTTAATTGAAACTACTGTTAAAAATAAATTAATTTGGGGGTGGGTATAAGTCAAATGTATAGAGG
This sequence comes from Mustela nigripes, assembly GCF_022355385.1. NCBI lineage: Eukaryota > Metazoa > Chordata > Mammalia > Carnivora > Mustelidae > Mustela > Mustela nigripes. The sequence continues at coordinate 105,329,283 of NC_081575.1, read as the reverse complement.
AAGTGACATATTCAGTTAATCCTTGAAGGCTATAGGAATAGGTAAAGAAAAGGATTTTCAGGGAAGAAGTACTTCTGTGAACAAAGACCTGGTGGTGAGAAAGTATATAGGATATCTTAATTACCCACTACAATGGATCGTAAAAGGTACTCTACAGTCAAAAATTATAGACATATTGGTCATGCCAAACAGTATAAATTTTACCCTGCTGCATTTTAAGAGCCATGGAAGAGTTTTAAGGATTCTAAACATAAAGCCTTGGTTATCTTTTGATGCTTTTATATGTAATTCTGTAGGGAATGACTAGCATGGATAGAGATAACTCCATGGGGTCCTGGGATTAGAGGTGGGACAAGGGGGAGAGCAAGAGAACAAGCCAACATTGATCATGTTTGAATGATTTAGTCTGCAGCCAAAATCAGGTCAAAGTCAACTGAATGTTACAAAGGAAACATCTAAAGGGGTTTTTGTTCCCTCAAAATTAGAACCTCTTAAACTGAGAGGGGGATAAGTGACATACCTATAGAATAATGGAGGTGGAAATGGAGCCCAAAAAGACTTGTAGGACACTTAACTCAGGTCAAAAGAGAAAAACAGTTGAGGATAACAATACTAAGTGGCCAGTATTATACCATTTCCAGAGAGAAGAGCTCCAGAGTACACAATGATCTTTCAAAACATCCGGACTTAGCTCTGAATACAGAGCAAAGGAAGAAAATAAATACAGGGCAGGATGGGAAAAGAGTAAAGTGGCTGACAGGCTCAGTAAAAAGAAGCTTGTTCTGCATGCCAGGCCTTAGCCTTGGTAACAGTTCTTTCTTTTCTTGTTCTATTTTATTTCTTTAAAAAAAAATAATCTGAGTCTTTAAAACTGTCTATTCTCACCAAGTTTTGCCCACTGAATTGAGACATCTTGTTGGGTTTTCTTGGCATATTAGATAGTAATTATATTTGAAAAGCTGAAACTTTCTTAAAATGTCTATCCATACTACTTAGAAGCCAGTATCTTGGTGAGAGAAAGATTCTACAAACCATGTTAGAAGGCACATTACATAGGCTTTCTGTGTAATAGCAAGAGAGGACTTCAACTTGGCTGCCCAGAATCAACACAGACTATAATGAAGTTCAACGACAGGCTAATTACCACTTGTGCTAGAGAATTCTCCCCTCTTTGGAACAATGCTCACCATGTATCAACTTTGCCATCAGTCTTTCCACATTCTTTTAAATATGTCACTGGCTGTGTCTTGGCCAAAGTGAAAAAATTATGTGTCCTCCTGTGAGTCCCCAACACTGCCAACTGACATTTAAGAGAGTGTTTTACAAGGATCACAATAAAGTTTTAGAATGAGTAGCTATTCAGCACAAGGTTTTCAGAGTCACCGCATTCTCTCTCACTACTCTCTCTCATACTCACTACTCTCTCTCTCATACTCTCTCATACTCTCTCACTACTCTCTCTCATACTCACTCACTAGAGTGAGTAGCTATTCAGCATAAGGTTTTCAGAGTCACCGCATTCTCTGGGGAAAAAAAAAACCCACAAGATACTACAAGACTGAAAAACTTCACCCTATTCTCTCCCTATCTAATTTTTATTCATTTTTCAAGGCCAGGACAACTCTGAGCCATCTTTGAGACAGCTTTTCTGGCCTAAAAAACTTATAATTATTTTCCCCTCCCAACAGTGCATATAATAAGCATTTTTTCTGATACTTACATCATCTTTTCTATGATTCAACACAGACTCATAACTCTGTAATGAGAGCTAACCTAGATGTGAAAGTCTCATCTCACAAATGTATTAACAATTATTTTGTGTTCCTTTATAACTCTTTTTCTCTCTCAGTAGAGAGATACAGAGAAATATATATGTGATAGATAAAGAGATAAGTCTTTGGGGGCGCCTGGGTGGCTCAGTGGGTTAAAGCCTCCGCCTTCGGCTCAGGTCATGATCCCAGGGTCCTGGGATCGAGCCCCATGTCGGGCTCTCTGCTCTGCAGGGAGCCTGCTTCCTCCTCTCTCTGCCTGCCTCTCTGCCTACTTGTGATCTTTGTCTGTCAAATAAATAAAATCTTATAAAAATAAAAAAAATTTTAAAAAGATAAGTCTTTGTAGATATATACGATATAGAGAGAGATGTAATATAGTTTTCTATCTCTATGTCTGTCTCTCTATATATAGAGGGGCACAAGAGATAAATAAACATGAAGGCTACAGAATATGTCTAAGGCATTCAAGAACCTTAAGTAACTTGATAATGACATTCATGTTCAAACTGAAACTTAGTAATTTTGTTATCCTATTTAGTGACGTTATTTATTTATTTATTTTAATTTTTTTTAATTTAATGTTTTCAGTGTCCCAAGTTTCATTGCTTATACACCACACCGAGTGTGCCATATAATACATGCCCTCCTTAATACTCACTACCAGGCTCTCCCAACCCCCCACCACCCTCTCTTCCAAAACCCTCAGTTTGTTTCCCAGAGTCCACAGTCTCTCATGGTTTGTCTCCCCCTCCGAATTCTCCCAACTCACTTCAAAGGATTCCCCATTCTCCACATCCTCATCAATATCTGTTGTTTCCTGACTTCCTAATTTTAGCCATTTTGACTGGTGTGAGGTGCTATCACATCATGGTTTTAATTTGTATTTCCCTGATGCCAAGTGATGTGGAGCATTTCTTCACGTGTCTGTTCACCAATTAGATGTCTTCTTTGGAGAAATGGTCTGTTCATGTCTTCTGCCCATTTCTTGATTGAATTATTTGAGTTTGGGGTGCTGAGTTTGAGAAGTTCTTTATAGATCTTGGATAGTGGTCCTTTATCTGAGAAGTCATGTGCAAGTATCTTCTCCCATTCCGTACATTGCTTTTTAGTTTTGTTGATGTATCCTTTGCTGTGCAGAAGCTTTTATCTTGATGAAGTCTCAATAGTTCATTTTTGCTTTTGTTTCCCTTCCTTTTGGAGACGTGTCTAGCAAGATGTTGCTGTGGCCAAGGTCAGAGGTTGCTGCTGTGTTCTTCTCTAGGCTTTTGATGAATTCCTGTCTCACATTGAGGTCTTTCATCCAGTTTGAGTTTATCTTTGTATATAGTATAAGAGAATGGTCCAGTTTCATTCCTCTACATGTGGCTGTCCAATTCCCCCAGCACCATTTATTGAAGACACTGTCTTTTTTCCATTGGATATTCTTTCCTGCTTTGTCAAAGACTAGTTGCCCATAAAGTTGAGGGTCCATTTCTGGGTTCCCTATTCTTTTTCATTGATAAGTGTGCCTGTTTTTGTTCCATTACCATATTGTCTTGATGATTACAGTTTTGTAATAGAAATTAAGTCTGGCATTGTGATACAACTAGCTTTGGTTTTCTTTTTCAACATTCCTCTGGCTATTCAGGGTCTTTTCTGGTTCCATACAAATTTTATTTATTTTATTTTATCCTAGCTCTGTGAGAAATGTCCATGGTACTTTGATAAGGATTGCACTGAATGTGTAGATTGCTCTGGGCAGCACAGACATTTTAGCAATATTCATTCTTTCAATCCACGAACATAGAATGTTTTTCCATTTCTTTGTACCTCCTCAATTTCTTTCATTAGTGTTCTATAATTTTTAGATTACAGATCCTTTACCTCTTTGGTTAGGTTTATTCTTGGGTATCTTATGGTTTTCGGTTTAATTGCTAACGGGACTGATTCCTTAACTTCTCTTTCTTCTGTCTCATTGTTGGTGTACAGAAATGCAACTGATTTCTGTGCCTTGGTTTTATATCCTGCCATGTTGCTGAATTCCTATATGAGTTCTAGCAATTTGGGGGTGGAGTCTTTTGGGTTTTCCAGAAAAAGTACCATGTCATCTGCAAAGAGTGAGAGTTTGACTTCTTCTTTTTCAATTTGAATGTCCTTTATTTCTTTTTGTGGTCTGACTGCTGAGGCTAGGACTTCTAGTACTCTGTTGAACAACAGTGGTGAGAATGGGCATCCCTGTCATGTTCCTGACCTTTGAGGAAAAGCTTTCAGTGTTTCCTCACTGAGAATGATATTCATTGTGGACTTTTTCTAGATGGCTTTCATGATATTCAGGTATGTTACCTCTATCCCTACACTGTGGAGAGTTTCAATCAAGAAAGAATGCTGTATATGGTCAAATGTTTTTTCTGCAACAACTGAGTTTAAAGCAAAGACTGTAGTAAGGGATGAAGAAGGATACTATATCATACTTAAAGGGTCTATCCAACAATTAAATCTAACAATTCTAAATATTTATGCTCCTAACTTGAGAGCAGCCAGTTACATAAACCAATTAATAACAAAATTAAAGAATCACACTGATAATAATACAATAATAGTAGGGGACCTCAACATTGCTCACAGCAATGAACGGATCATCCGAGCAGAAGATCAGCAAGGAAACAAGGGCTTTGCATGATACAGTGGACCAGATGGACTTCACAGCTATATACAGAACATTCCATCCTAAAGCAACAGAATACACATTCTTCTTGAGTGCACATGGAACATTTTCCAGAAGAGATAACATATTGGGTCACAAATCTGGTCTCAACAGGTACCAAAAGATTGGGATTATTCCCTACATGTGTTCAGACCAGAATGCTTTGAAACTTGAACTGAATCACAAGAGGAAATTTGGAAGGAGTTTTTTCATGACATTAAAAGGATTAGTCCATAGTTTGAAAATAAATTAGTCCTTTATGTCATTACACTGATCTAGTTTAAATAACTTTTTAATTTATTTAGAAATTTCAAATAACATTAATGGAAAACATGAGATTTTTATGCTTGTTAAAAAGTGAAACAGGTTGAAAAAGATGATTGAGAAATACTACTCCATGTTATTTGCCTATACTTGTATTTCTAGTAATAACAAAAGAGCAATATGCCACTTGGGTCCCTTCACATTGATTAAAACATGGGTCCCGAAGGTGCCTGCCGGTGGACTCAAAAGGCATTTGTCCCAATGAGAACATGCCACTGACACTTGCCACTTTTCAATCAGTAGCACTTCCGTTAGAACCAACCGAGTGCTCAAATCTCCCTAAGGGATTTTCCATTTTTTTGACTCAGCATGGAAGCAAGCAGACTAGATCTAGTGTCTCATTCATTTTAGAAGCTTCTTATGACAGCACTAGCAGAGGCTTTGTAGACAGTATAATTACTCACTCTCAGTATTATACAGCTGCTCTAAACACATTTCCCTCTTATACTCAAAAAACAAACAGAACAACTATCTGACTTACTGCCTATTTTGCTTTCTGTCTCTGCTATCCTATGAGGAGGCAGTTGTCTCCCTTCATATGTGCTTTTACATGCTTCCTTTGAGTAAATACAGTTGTAACTCTTTTTGGGACAAGCTCGCCTAAGATGCACCTAATATCATGTCATACAGAGCCTTTCCACTGATATTCCAATATAAGAAAAGGAGGGATATACATGTTCTAAAGATATGATCAAATTTCTACCAGTCTTTGAATTTGGCCAAATGAAAACCACAGAAGGTAACTGCTTATTTTTTAAGGATGAATGACTCCAGTCATATCTGGTGTCTTGGACGATTTTTCACATGAGTTGATTTCATTGGAGACATTTAATCTGACGTTTTCCTTTCTATTATGATTGGTGGCATTGTAAGAGAAATATAATCCATGTTAGGAAGGTGATTCATACACATTTTCTAAAAGTCTGAGTAGTTATGGAGGCCTCTGAGGATGGTTCAAGTTTCCAACTGAGCTCCACAAATTATGGGAGACAGAAAGTCATACAGGGAACCTTGAGCTATAGCCATATATGCATATTTATAGATATAAATGCATATATTAAAAAAGAAGAAAGATCTCAAATCAAAATCTAAATTTAAGCTTAAAGAACTAGAAAAGGATGGGCAAAATAAACCCAAAGCTAATAATATGAAGAAAATAGTAAGTATTAGGGAGAGAAAAATAAAATAGAAAATTTTTAAAACAGAAATTAAATGAAACCAAAAGTTTGATCTTTGTGGCACCCAGCTGGCTCAGTCAGTTAAGCATCCAACTCTTGATTTCAGTTCAGGTCTTGATCTCAGGGTACTGAGTTCAAGTCCCACATTGGGCTCTATGCTTGGCATGGACCCTACTTTTTAAAAAAAAGTTTGATCTTTCAAGAGATGAACAGAAAGGACAAACCATTAGTTAGACTGACAAAGAAAAGGAAAGAAGACACAAATAAAAAGAATAAAAAATTAAAGTGGGGACATTACTACTAACCTTACAGAATTAAGAGGATTATAAGAAAATATTATGAACAACTGTAAGCCAATAAACTAGACAACCCGAACAAAACAGAAAAGTTCCTAGAGGGACAAAATCTATGAAAACTGAATCACAAAGGAACATAAAATCCAAATAAAACTATAACTAGTAAGGAGACTGGATCGGGAATAAAAAAAAATCTCCCAAGAAAAACCTAAACCTGATGGTTTCACTGGTGAATTAACACCAATATTCTAAAGGACAAACACCAGTCTCTCAAAATCTTCTATAAAACTGGAGATGTGGGAATACTTCTAACTCATTCCTTGAGGCCAGAATTGCCCTGATACTAAAGCAAGACAAAGACATTACAAGAAAATAAAAGTACAGACCAATATCCCTTATGAATACTGATGTAAAAATCCTCAAGAAAATACTAGCAAACTGAATTTAGTGGCATATTAAAAGGATTATACATCATGACTAAGTGAGATTTATTCCTGGAAGGCAACACAATTCAACATACAAAAATTAATCAATGTAATATACCACATTAACTGAATGAAGGGGAAAATATATATGATTATCTCAATTGATGCAGAAAAGCCTGAGCCAAGGCAAAACTGCTGAACCACAGAAAAAGCATTAAAAAATAAATCTAAAAATATACAATACCAAATGAAAAAGACATATTACCAAAGAACACATATAATATTCAAGTAAGGCTCAAAGTACGCAAACACAATATATTGTTTCCACCATACAGGACCTACATGAAATAAATTAAAAGCATTCTCAAAAGTGAAACACACCTAATACAGCAGAAGAGTATGATAATATTTTAGCTCTTTAAAAACTGTATGTGTTTGATTGTTGAAGTTTGGCGATGGCATAGTGAGTACATTATACTATTCTCTTCATTTTGGCTTACATTTGAAAATGTTGAGGATAAAAAGTTACTATACTAAACAAGTGGTCAAAAAAAAGTTTGGGGACACCTAGTTGGCACAGCTGATTAATGGTCTGACTTGGTTTCAGCTTAGGGCATTACCTCAGAGGTGTGAGATAGTATCCTGCAACAGGACCTGCACTCAGCAGGAAGTCTGCTTAAGATTCTCTCTCCCTGGGCGCCTGGGTGGCTCAATGGGTTAAGCCACTGCCTTCGGCTCAGGTCATGATCTCAGGGTCCTAGGATCGAGTCCCACATCGGGCTCTCTGCTCAGCGGGGAGCCTGCTTCTCTTCCTCTCTCTCTCTGCCTGCCTCTCTGTCTACTTGTGATCAATCTCTGTCAAATAAATAAATAAATAATCTTTAAAAAAAAAAAAAAGACTCTCTCTCCCTCTCCCTCTGCCCCTCCTCTCTCTCTCTTTCTCTCTCAAATAAATAAAGAAATCTTTTTTAAAAAAAGTTTTAGGGGTGGGCGCCTGGCTCAGTGGGTTAAAGCCTCTGCCGTCGTCTCCAGTCATGATCCCAGGGTCCTGGGATTGAGCCCAACATTGGGCTCTCTACTTGGTGGGGAGCCTGATTCCCCCTCTCTCTGCCTGTCTCTCTGCCTACTTGTGATCTCGGTCTGTCAAATAAATAAATAAAATATATTTTTTAAAAAGTCACTTGAGGGGCACCTGGGTGGCTCAGTAGGTTAAAGCCTCTGCCTTCGGCTCAGGTCATGATCCCAGGGTTCTGGGATCAAGCCCCACATCGGGCTCTCTGCTCAGCGGGGAGCCTGCTTCCCCCTCTCTCTCTGCCTGCCTCTCTGCCTACCTGTGATCTCTGTCAAATGAATGAATGGAATCTTTAAAAAAATAAAAAATAAAAAAATAAAAAACTCACTTGATTATGCTGAGAGAAATAAGTCAAGCAGAGAGAGTCAATTATCATATGGTTTCACTTATTTGTGGAGCATAACAAATAGCATGGAGGACATGGGGAGTTAGAGAGGAGAAGGGAGTTGGGGGAAATTGGAAGGGGAGGTGAATCATGAAAGACTATGGACCCTGAAAAACATGAGGGGGGGTTGGGGGGGGGGGGGGGGTGGGAGGTTGGGGTACCAGGTGGTGGGTATTATAGAGGGCACGGATTGCATGGAGCACTGGGTGTGGTGAAAAAAATAATGAATACTGTTATGCTAAAAATAAATTTAATATTTTTAAAAAAAGTCACTTGAACTAATACTTTAAAAAATAAAAAAAAATTTAAAAAAACTTTTAAAGACAACTGGGGAAATTTGATTATGGATTAAAAGCATTAGATAGTATTAAGAAATTTTCACTAAGTCTCTTAGATATAATAATTGTATGGTGGTCATGTAAAAAAATTACCTTCTCAGTGATCCATACCAAAATATATACAACTAAAATTAACTGATGTCAAAGATTTTTTTTAATTTGACAGAGAGAGACACAGTGAGAGAGGGAATACAAGCAGAGGGAGTGGGAGAGGGAGAAGCAGGCTTCCCGCCAAGCAGGGAGCCTGATGCAGGGCTCAATATCAGGACCGTGGAATCAGGACCTGAGCCGAAGCCAGTGAGCCACCCAGATGCCCCTCAAAGATTTTCCTTAAAATAGTCTAGCAAAAAAGAAAAAAGGAGGGGAACAGATAAAAGCAGATTGACAAAATGTTGGCAATGAGCATTCATCATAATGTACAGTGTACTATACTATATGATGCACTATGTATTTTATATTATTATATTTTTGAAATTTTTTATAGTAAAAGGGTTTTTTGCCAAATTATATATTACACTGTATTATATTATAACTATTTTATATTATATAGATTTTAAAAAGGTAGAGGCATGTAGACTGTTATTCATTACGTTTTCTTCTACTTTTTTCTGTATGTGTGAAATATTGTTTAATTAAAAAAAATATTCAGGGGCGGCTGGGTGGCTCAGTGGGTTAAAAGGCTCTACCTTTGGCTCAGGTCATGATCCCAGGGTCCTGGGATCAAGCCCCGCATCAGGCTCTCTGCTCAGCAGGGAGCCTGCTTCCTCCTCTCTCTCTCTCTGCCTGCCTCTCTGCCTACTTGTGATCTTTCTCTGTCAAATAAATAAATAAAATCTTTTTTAAAAATATTCATTAGAAAGAAAATTCCACATCTTCCCCATGTAACCCTTACTAGTCTCAGAAATATTTCTGCAATACCACTCTTTAAAATCTCATCAGAGGCCTAGAAGTCCTGCAAAGTTGAGTGTTTTGACTTTTATCTTAGAAATAACTCATATTATCCAGAAAAACCCCCAACAACTCAGAATTCATTTCTGAACTAAAATGTACAAGATTTAGGAGGCTCCTAAACTTGTTTTCTCTTTGTATTTCCAAGGAGCTGTCATGCCCTCTTAATACAATACCTTCTTTATCCCCTAAAGAATTCCTGTTGCTAAACATCTCTGTGGAACCCCATGATGCTGTAAAGTAGGGCAAGGAAAATATGCTCCCCTTGGAGAAAAAGTGCTTGCCTATAAGAAGTAATTTACCTCTTGGAGCCAAACACACCATTTCACTACAAGAAGACTATTTACCTTGTCAAGTCAAATGGGAGGATTGTGAATGAGGGTGGAGGGTAAGAGAGACAGAGAATTTGCCAAGGTAATGAAGCAGGAAAGAATGGGTAATAGAAAAAGCACTAGGCTTAGTACGAGCATCACCACTTATTAGCTGCATACCCTTAGGGAATTCATTTTAGGGGCGCCTGGGTGGCTCAGTGGGTTAAGCCTCTGCCTCAGCTCGGGTCATGATCTCAGGGTCCTGGGACTGAGCCCTGCATCAGGCTCTCTGCTCAGCAGGAAGCCTCCTTCCCTGCCCCCCCCCCACCTGCATGCTTCTCTGCCTATTTGTGATCTCTCATCAAATAAATAAAATCTTTTTTTAAAAAAAGGAAATCCATTTTAACAACTCTACATTTCAGAAAAGTTATAGTTGGTTTCTGTTAGTGCTCTTCACTCCTAGCTACACACCAGAATTCCTGGAGAGCTTTTTAAAAATTCCATTGCCCAGGCCCCAACACAATCAAGTACCTCTGGCATAGATCTTAGGCAAGGACTATTCCTAACATTCCTCAGGTGATTCTTTTTTTTTTTAATTTTTTATTTTCTATAAACATATATTTTTATCCCCAGGGGTACAGGTCTGTGAATCACCAGGTTTACACACTTCACAGCACCAGGTGATTCTTTTTTAAGATTTTATTTATTTATTTGACAGAGTAAGACACAGCAAAAGATGGAACACAAGCAGGAGAAGTGGGAGATGGAGAGGCAGGCTTCCCTCTGAGCAGGGAGTCCAGTGAGGGGTTTGATCCTCCCTCCTCGAGTGATTCTAATGTGTAGCACACAAGCAGAGGGAGCAGCAGGCAGAGGGAGAGGGAGAGACAGGCTCTCCACTGAGCAAGGTTCAACACAGGGCTCAAATCCAGGACCCCAGGATCATGACCTGAGCAGAAGGCAAATGCTTAACTGACTGAGCCACCCAGGTGCCCCTGAGAGTCTACAACTCTTAACTACAAACCTGTATCATCCCAGAATAAGTAGCAGGGCACGGTATTTACTTTATTGTCTTATGATTAGTAAGTGTTGGCGGGGGGGTCAGGGGGATAACACTTTGAGGATTGTCACTGGTGATGCAAAAATTTTAGCTGTTCTCCTGAGTTTAACATGTTATATTTCATATTGTTGTTTTAAAAAATCCATGTTGTGGGGCATCTGGGTGGCTCAGTCAGTTGAGTGTCCAACTCTTGATTTCTTCTCAGGTCATGATCTCAGTGGGGAGTCTGCTTGAGGTTCTCTCTCTCCCTTTCCCTCTCCCTTTGCCCCTCCCCACTTGCACACATGCTCTCTCTCTCTCTCTCAAATAAATAAATCTTTTAAAATATCCATGTTGCTATTTGGATAGTCCTTTAATTTTTTAAAGATTTTTTATTTATTCATTTGAAAGACAGAGATCACACTTAGACAGAGAGGCAGGCAGAGAGAGGAGGAAGCAGGCTCCCTGCAGAGCAGAGAGCCCGATGCGGAGCTTGATTCCAGGACCCCGGGATCATGACCTGAGCCTAAAACAGAGGCTTTAACCCACTGAGCCACCCAGGCACCCCTGGATAGTCCTTTAATTTAACAAGTAGGGTAAGTTCATGTTTAAGTGGCTAAAGTCAATTGTTTCCAAGCTAGATCTATCTAAAAGGCTTAATATATTTGCCACCAATCTATCTCCCAAATCTAAACAACTATTGAGCACTCTAATGACTCAGTTTCTCTCTTTCCCTCTGAAAAATTGGGTAAACACTTGAGACAAGGAGATAAGAACTACACCAGATGATGTAACTACCATGCTCCTAAGATGCTGAAAAACCAGACCAGAGCTACATTTTTTATTTAAAATTGAAACTTGTCTGAAAGTTACATAAAACTATGTATAACTAGACATGTTTTTATTGACTACTCATATCTGAGGAGACTGGAGGGAACTGTTACTTCAGAATTGGTCTATAATAGATGCTTCTCTACACTGTTTTCCACATTTGTTTCCCCTACAATTTCAATGTTATCTATTTCCTTCCATGTGTACATTATAACTTTAGATGAAGAAAGAAAACATTAGAGAAATACTGGTAAAGGGGTTAGAATACACCACCCCAGAATATGCCACTTTGGGAGAAGAATTATTTTGAGCTGACAATAACCAAGACACATCAGACACCGGAGGAACTCTCTGCCCTCTCCCTTTCTGCCTAAAAGCAGGGCACAAATTTCTCTTTGTAAAGGTGAAATAAATCTCCATTTGTAAAGGTATTCCCCTCTCCTGTACCAAAAAGAAGACAATAATGCTTACCTGCAAAGCAAACCTTACTAAATAACCCTTATACACCAAACATTTCCTGGTTGTCTTACCATAACTTACCACACCTAGGAGCCCAAATCCCCCTTTCCTTTGTCTAGTCACTTCTCCGCAATTTGGTGTCCTTTCTAACATGATATATAAGCCCCAAATTATAACCACACCTTTGAGTTATTCACCAGAGTTCTCCCACATATATGAACATCACATGTATAAATAAACTTTGGGTGGGGGGGTCCTGTTAACCTGTCTTGTGTCAGTTAAATTTGCAGACCTCTATTATCTATACCAAGAAGGCAGGTGAAAATTTTTTTCCTCTTGTACACTGAATTCAGATACATTGAAGTTAAGATAAAAATATCCCAAGAAGACTAGCAGAAACATGGGAGCACAAGGAAGGAAAAAATAAGTCAATGCACTTAATCCCAAAGTTCAGGAAAGAAAATGGTCCTCAATTCCTCTTTCCTTCTTAGCCCTCAATTAACTCATCCTGCCTAAAATTCTCCATAACATTCTAGTCAAGTTTAACATGCCTAATAGTTTTCATTTCCTGCTTACTGCTATGGAAAGATGTTTCCTTAAGTTAAAAAAAAAAAAAAAAAAGCAAATCTTCGAATCTCTGTTTGCTATAATGGGTAAAAAGAATATGTAAGGTTTTCCCAGACTGGAAGCTGTCTGTACAAAACAAACTTTAAAAGAAAAATAGGGCATATAAATAAGGAATGGCCTCATCCTTGAACTATAGATAATGGCAGAAACTACATCAACCTTAAAATTAAATTTAAAAATTAAATTTATTCAAAAAAATATGAGTACTCTCTTATTTTAAAAAAAAATCCCCAACTTTATTGAGATAAAATTGACATATAACATTGTGTGACTTTAAGGTATACATGTGATGATTTGATACTCATGTATATTGCACAATGTTTACCATGTTAGTTAACTTAACCTTCACCTAACATAACTATCATTTTGTTGTTATTATTATGGTGATATCACTTAAGATTTACTCTCATACCCAGCAATTGCACTACTGGGTATTTACCCTAAAGATACAAACGTAGTGATCCAAAGGGGCACGTGCACCCGAATGTTTATAGCAGCAATGTCTACAATAGCCAAACTATGGAAAGTACCTAGATGTCCATCAACAGATGACTGGATAAAGAAGATGTGGTATACAGACACAATGGATTACTATGCAGCCATCAAAAGAAATGAAATCTTGCCATTTGCGATGACATGGATGGAACTAGAGGGTATCATGCTTAGCAAAATAAGTCAATCGAAGAAAGACAACTATCATATGATCTCCCTGATATGAGGAAGTGGAGATGCAACATGGGGGGTTAAGGGGGTAGGAGAAGAATAAATGAAACAAGATGGGATTGGGAGGGACACAAACCATAAGTGACTCTTAATCTCACAAAACAAACTAAGGGTTGCTGGGGGGAGGAAAAAAATTTTCACCTGCCTTCTTGGTATAGATAATAGAGGTCTGCAAATTTAACATATAATATATTATATGTTTATAAAAATAAAAAATAAATAAAATAAATTAAAATTTTTTAAAAAATATTTACTCTCATAGCTTTCAAGTATACAATACAGAATTGTTAAGTACAGTCACCAAGTTGTACATTAGATTTCCAGAACTCATTCATTTTCTAAAAGTTTGAACCCGATGTCTAGTATCTCCACATATCCTAAACTGCTACCCCCTCATAACCATTAATTACTCTTTCTATGAGTTTGACATTTTTAGATTCCACATATGAGTGAGATCATATAGTATCTGCCTTTCTCTGTCTGTTTCACTCAGCAAAAAGCCCTCAAGTTTCATTCATGTTGTCACAAATGGCACAGTTTCTTTCTTTTGTTCAGCTGAATAATATTTCATTGTATACATATAAACCATATTTTCTTTTTTTTTTAATTTTTAATTTTTTATAAACATATATTTTTATCCCCAGGGGTACAGGTCTGTGAATCACCAGGTTTACACACTTCACAGCACTCACCAAAGCACATACCCTCCCCAATGTCCATAATCCCACCCCCTTCTCCCAAACCCCCTCCCCCCAGCAACCCTCAATTTGTTTTCTGAGATTAAGATAAACCATATTTTCTTAATCTATTCTTCCCTCAAAGGACATTTATGTTGTTTCCATGTCTTTGCTACTATGAAATATATGGCTAACAAATATTTTCTCCCATTCCATAGGCAGCATTTTCATTTTATTGATTCAGTTTGTTGTGCAAACGATTTTTACTTTGGTGTAGTCTCACTTGCTGATTTTTGCTTTTGTTGCTTATGTTTTTGGTATCATATCCAAAAAATTATTGCTGAAACCAATGCCAAGGAGCTTCCCTATGTTCTATTCTAGGAGTTTTATGGTTTCAGGTCTTACTTTTAGGTCCTTAATTCTTAATCTTTAATTTCAGATTAACTTCTGTGAGTGGTATAAAACAGGGGTCTAATTTCATTCTCTTGAATGTGAATATCCAGTTTTCCCAGCATCATTTATTGAAGAGACTAACCTTTCCTCAATGTGTATTCTTAGCTATCTTATCAAATATTAGTTTATTTTATATGTAAGGGTTTATTTCTGGACTCTCAAATCTGTTCCATTAGTCTTTGTATCTGTTTTAAAGCCAAGACCATACTGTTTTCATTGTAATAGCCTCATAATATCCTTTGATTTCAGGAGTGTAATGCCTACAACTTTGTTCTTTCTCAAGATTGCTTTGGCTATGTTGGGCTCTGTGGTTCCATACAAAATTTAGAATTATTTTTTTCCTATTTCCTTGAAGAATACCATTGGAATTTTGATAGAAATTTTATTGAATCTATAGATGGCATTGGGCTGTATGGGTATTTTTACATATTAACTATTCTGATGCACTAACACAAGATATCTTTCCATTTATTTGTGTCTTCTCCAGTTTCTGTCATCAATGTCTTACAGTTTTAGTGTACAGATCTCTCATTAACGTGGCTAAACTTTTCCCTAAGTATTTTATTGTTTTTGATGCTTTGCAAATGGAATTGCTTTCTTTTTCAGAAAGTTCATTGTGTTTAGAAAATAAACTAATTTTTATATGTTGATTTTGTTTCCTGAAATTTTACTGAATTTGCTTATTAGTTCTAACAGTTTTTTGGTGAAGTCCATAATTTTCTACATACAAGATCATGTCATCAGCAAACAGTTTTACTGATTCTTTTCTGATTTTGGTACATTTACTTTTTTTTTCTTTCCTAATTGCTCTGGCTAGAACTTCCAGTACTGTAATGAATGGAGCTGGTAAGAGTGGACACCCTAGTCTTTTTCCTGATCTTAGAGGAAGTGCTTTTAACCTTCCACCATTGAGTATGATATTAACTGTGGGTTTGTCATATATGGCTTTTTTAAAGTTGAGGTATTTTCCTTTTATATCCAATTTGTTGAATGTTTTCTTATCATGAAAGGATGTTGTATTCTGTCAAGTGCATTTTCTGTATCTATTGAGATGATCATATGATTTTTACCTTTCATTATATTAATGTGGGGTATCACATTTATTGATTTGCATATGTTCAACCATCCTTGTATGCCAGGAATAAATCTCACTTAATCATGGCATAAGGTCTTTTATTATGCTTCTAAATTCAATTTGCTAATACTTCGTTGAGAATTTTTACATCTATATTCATCAGAGATACTGGCCTGTAGTTTTTTTTCTTTTGCAGTATCTTTATCCGACTTTGGTATCAGGCTAATGCTGACCTAGCAAAATGAGTTTGAAATGGCTCTCTCCTCTTTAATTTTTTGGAAGAGTCTGAGAAAGATGGCATTAATTCTTCTTTAAATATCTGGGTGAATTCACCCATAAAGACATCAGAGCCTTAGTTTTATTTCTTTTTTATTATTTTTCCATTCTCTATTTCATTTATTTCTGCTTTGATCTTTGTTATTTCCTTCATTCTGCTTACTTTGTTTGGTCTTAGTTTGTTCTTTTTATAATTCCTTGAGATTTAAAGTTAGGTTGTTTATGGGGCGCCTGGGTGGCTCAGTGGGTTAAGCCTCTACCTTCGGCTCAGGTCATGATCCCAGGGGCCTGGGATCGAGTCCCGCATAGGGCTCCCTGCTGAGCAGAGAGCCTGCTTCTCCTCATCTCTCTCTCTGTCTGTCTCTCTGCCTATTTGTGATCTCTCTCTCTGTCAAATAAATAAATAAAATCTTAGAAATAAAAAAAAATAAAGTTGGGTTGTTTATTAGAGATTTTCTTTTTTAACATAAGCATATATTACTATAATCTTCCCTCTTAGCACTGCTTTTGCTGCATCCCATGAGTTTGGGTATGTTTCCATTTTCTTTTGTTTCAAATATTTTTTTTATTTTCCTTTTTATTTCTTCTTTGACCCATTGGTTGTTTAAGAATGTTTTGTTTAATTTCTATATATTTATGAAATTTCTACTTTTCCTCCTGTTATTTCTTATTTCATATCATTATGATCAGAAAAGATACTTGATATGACTAAATCTATTAAAATTAGTTAAGAAACACTAGACACAATGAGAATTCAAAGTAGATATCATATTGCTTTGCAAAAAAATAAAGGTCTTATACATCTGAAAAAATAAATAAATAAAATGCATTAAGATTTATTTCATTAACTAACATATGATCTATCCTGAAGAATGTTCTATGTGCAGTTGAGAAGAATATTTAGTCTGCTACTGTTGAATAGAATGTGTATGTGTATCTGTGCATGTCTGTGTATTCATACTGATATGTCTGTCAGAACCATCTGGCCTAAGTATAATTCCCCAATGTTAGATGCTTATATATTTACAACTGTTATATGCTATAGATTAATTCACTCCTTTATAATTATATAATTACCTTGTCTCTTGTTACAGTTTTCAACTTAAATTCTATTTTATGCGATATAAGTATAACTACTCTTGCTGTCTTTTGGTTTCCATTTGTATGAAATGAGTTTCCCCATCAATTCACTCTGAATCCATGTGTGTCCTTGAAGCTGAATTGAGTCTCTTGTAGGCAGCAAATAGTTGAGACCTGTGTTGTAATCTGTTCAGCCATTGTATGTCATTGGACTGGAGAATTTAACCCATTTATATTTAATGTAATTATTGATAGGTATGAACTTACTATTACCATATTGTTAATTTTTTTCTGGCTGTTTGGTAGCACGTTTCTTCCACTCTTCCTCTCTTGCTATATTCCTTTGAGAAATAATGATTTTCTGGAGTGGTATATTTTGATTCCTTTCTTTTTATCTTGGATATATTTATGATAGGTTTTTGTTTTGTTGCTTCTCTGAGGCTTACTTGAAAAATATTATAGATAAAGCAATATTTTTAAACACACTTTCAACTTAATTCTAATTGCATGTGAAATTCTATCCCTTTACTCCTATTCCCATAATTTGTTTTTGATGTCACAATTCACACATTTTTGTATTGTGTACCCATAATGAAATTATTATAGCTGTATCTATTTTAATGCTCTTGTTTTTTAATCATTATAATAGAGTTAATTGGTTAACATGCCACCATATGACGATATTAGAATGCTCTAAATTTAACTATCTATTAACCTTTTACTATTGTGAGGGAGGGTTATGTTTTTATGTTACTAAGTAGCATCCTTTCATTTCAGCTTGAAGAACTCCTTCTACCATTTCTTATAAGGCAAGTGTAGGAGTGATGAACTCCTTCAATTTTTGTTTGGGAAAGTCTATTTTACCCAGTAAAGTTGTCTTTCAAAGATGAAGGTGAGGGAGCACCTGAGTGGTGCAGTCGGTTGAGAGTCCAACTCTTAGTTTGGACTCAGGTCATGATCTCAGGGTCATGGGATTGAGCCCCATGTCAGGTTCTGTGCTCAGCCAGGAGTCTTCTTGAGGTTCTCTCTCCTTCTCCCTCTATCCCTCATGCTTGCGTGCATGCTCTCTCTCTCTCTAAAAGAAATAAATAGATCTTATTAAAAAAGATTTTATTTATTTGTCAGAGAGCACACACACACAAGCAGGGGGAGAGGCAGGCAGAGGGAGAAGCATCCTCCTTGCCAAGCAAGGAGCCTGATGTTGGATTCAATCCCTGGACCTTGGGATCATGACCGGAGCCAGATGCAGGCACGTAACCAACTGAGCCACCCAGGTATCCCCAAATAGATCTTTTTTTTTTTTTTTTTTGGAGAAATGAAGGTGAGAAATCACTGGCTGGCATTTTTTTTTTCCTTCAGTGCGTTGAATATGTTGTCTCATTCTCTCCTCACCTGCAAGGTTTCTACTTAGAAATCTAGTGATTGCGTTATAAAGGTTTCCTCCTATGGGAATTTTTTTTTTCTCATTGCATTTAAATTTCTCTTTTCTTTGATTTTAGACAGTTGCACTATAAACTGTATTGCAGGAGATTTTTTTGCACTGAAATTTTGGGGTGACCTATTAACTTAATGAACCTGGATATCCAAATATCTCCCCAGATTTGGGAAGTTCTGGGTCATAATTTCCTTAAATAAGCTTTCTGCTTCCTTTCCCCTTTCTTCTCCTTCTGGGACTCCAGTAATGGTATAGTTTGTTTTCTCAATGCTGTGTCTAAGTCACATAAGATTTCTTCATTCCTTTTCATTCTTTTTTTCTTTTTGAATCTCTGAGTGGATTATTTCAAATGATATATCTTCAAATTCACTGACTCTTTCTTCTGCATAGTCTGGTCTGTTGTTTAATTCTTCAATTATTTAAATGTTGTTTAACTCTTTAATTCAGTTCAAATCACAGCCCAGCTCTAGTCAAGCAGCAGTTGCTAAGAGTTCCTTAATGGCCTGATAAAGTCTTCCAGGCCCAGAAAGAGCTGGAACAAACAATCCTAAAATTTGTATGGAACCAGAAGAGACCCCAAATTGCTAAGGAAATTTTGAAAAAGAAAAACAAAACTGGGGGCATCACATTACCTGATTTCAAGCTTTTCTACAAAGCTATGATCACCAAGAAGCATGGTACTGCCACAAAAAAAGACACATAGGCCAGTGGAAGAGAGTAGAGAGTCCATATATGAACCCTCAACTCTATGGCCAGATAATCTTCGACAAAGCAGGAAAAAATATACAGTGGAAAAAAGACAGTCTCTTCAATAAATGGTGCTGTGAACATTGGATAGCTATGTGTAGAAGAATGAAACTCAACCATTCTCCTACACCATACACAAAGATAAACTTGAAATGGATAAAAGACCTCAACATGAGGCAGGAATCAATCAAAATCCTAGAGGAGAACATAAGCAGTAACCTCTTCAACATTGGTCACAGCAACATCTTTCAAAATATGTCTCCAAAGGCAAAGGAAACAAAAGCGAAAATGAACTTTTGGGACTTCATCAAGATCAAAACTACTGCATAGCAAAGGAAAGAGTCAACAAAACAAAGAGGCAACCCACGGAATGGGAGAAGATATTCACAAATGATACTACAGACAAAGGGCTGACATCCAATATCTATAAAGAACTCCTCAAACTCCACATACACAAAACAGATAATCATGTCAAAAAATGGGCAGAAGACATGAACAGACACTTCTCCAAAGACGACATATAAATGGCTAACAGACACATGAAAAAATGTTCATCATCATTAGCCATCAGGGAAATGAAAATCAAAACCACACTGAGGGGCACCTGGGTGGCTCAGTGGGTTAAACCTCTGCCTTCAGCTCAGGTCATGATCCCAGGGTCCTGGGATCAAGCCCCGCATAGGGCTCTCTGCTCAGCAGGGAGCCTGCCTCCACCTCTCTCTCTGCCTGCCTCTCTGCCTACTTGTGATCTCTGTCTGCCAAATAAATAAATAAAATCTTTTTTTTTTAATTTTTTATTTTTTATAAACATATATTT
>NC_081575.1:105301580-105309215 GCF_022355385.1 Mustela nigripes | reverse complement strand
TATGGTTTGTCTCCCTCCCAATCCCATCTTGTTTCATTTATTCTTCTTCTACCCACTTAAGCCTCCATGTTGCATCACCACTTCCTCATATCAGGGAGATCATATGATAGTTGTCTTTTTCCGCCTGACTTATTTCGCTAAGCATGATATGCTCTAGTTCCATCCATGTTGTTGCAAATGGCAAGATTTCATTTCTTTTGATGGCTGCATAGTATTCCATTGTGTATATATACCACATCTTCTTGATCCATTCATCTGTTGATGGACATCTAGGTTCTTTCCATAGTTTGGCTATTGTGGACATTGCTGCTATAAACATTCGGGTGCATGTGTCCCTTTGGATCACTACATTTGTATCTTTAGGGTAAATACCCAATAGTGCAATTGCTGGGTCATAGGGCAGTTCTATTTTCAACATTTTGAGGAACCTCCATGCTGTTTTCCAGAGTGGCTGCACCAGCTTGCATTCCCACCAACAGTGTAGGAGGGTTCCCCTTTCTCCGCATCCTCGCCAGCATCTGTCATTTCCTGACTTGTTGATTTTAGCCATTCTGACTGGTGTGAGGTGATATCTCATTGTGGTTTTGATTTGTATTTCCCTGATGCCGAGGGATATGGAGCACTTTTTCATGTGTCTGTTCGCCATCTGGATGTCTTCTTTGCAGAAATGTCTGTTCATGTCTTCTGCCCATTTCTTGATTGGATTATTTGTTCTTTGGGTGTTGAGTTTGCTAAGTTCTTTATAGATTCTGGACACTAGTCCTTTATCTGATATGTCGTTTGCAAATATCTTCTCCCATTCTGTCAGTTGTCTTTTGATTTTGTTAACTGTTTCCTTTGCTGTGCAAAAGCTTTTGATCTTGATGAAATCCCAGTAGTTCATTTTTTCCCTTGCTTCCCTTGCCTTTTGCGTTGTTCCTAGGAAGATGTTGCTGCGGCAGAGGTCGAAGAGGTTGCTGCCCGTGTTCTCCTCAAGGATTTTGATGGATTCCTTTCGTACATTGAGGTCCTTCATCCATTTTGAGTCTATTTTTGTGTGTGGTGTAAGGAAATGGTCCAATTTCATTTTTCTGCATGTGGCTGTCCAATTTTCCCAGCACCATTTATTGAAAAGGCTGTCTTTCTTCCATTGGACATTCTTTCCTGCTTTGTCGAAGATTAGTTGACCATAGATTTCAGGGTCTATTTCTGGGCTCTCTATTCTGTTCCATTGATCTATGTGTCTGTTTTTGTGCCAGTACCATGCTGTCTTGATGATGACAGCTTTGTAATAGAGCTTGAAGTCCGGAATTGTGATGCCACCAACGTTGGCTTTCTTTTTCAATATCCCTTTGGCTATTCGAGGTCTTTTCTGGTTCCATATAAATTTTAGAATTATTTGTTCCATTTCTTTGAAAAAGATGGATGGTACTTTGATAGGAATTGCATTAAATGTGTAGATTGCTTTAGGTAGCATAGACATTTTCACAATATTTATTCTTCCAATCCAGGAGCATGGAACATTTTTCCATTTCTTTGTGTCTTCCTCAATTTCTTTCATGAGTACTTTATAGTTTTCTGAGTATAGATTCTGTGTCTCTTTGGTTAGGTTTATTCCTAGGTATCTTATGGTTTTGGATGCAATTGTAAATGGGATTGACTCCTTAATATCTCTTTCTTCTGTCTTGCTGTTGGTGTAGAGAAATGCAACTGATTTCTGTGCATTGATTTTATATCCTGACACTTTACTGAATTCCTGTATAAGTTCTAGCAGTTTTGGAGTGGAGTCTTTTGGGTTTTCCACATATAGTATCATATCATCTGCGAAGAGTGATAATTTGACTTCTTCTTTGCCGATTTGGATGCCTTTAATTTCCTTTTGTTGTCTGATTGCTGAGGCTAGGACCTCTAGTACTATGTTGAATAGCAGTGGTGATAATGGACATCCCTGCCGTGTTCCTGACCTTAGCGGAAAAGCTTTCAGTTTTTCTCCATTGAGAATGATATTTGCGGTGGGTTTTTCATAGATGGCTTTGATGATATTGAGGTATGTGCCCTCTATCCCTACACTTTGAAGAGTTTTGATCAGGAAGGGATGTTGTACTTTGTCAAATGCTTTTTCAGCATCTATTGAGAGTATCATATGGTTCTTGTTCTTTCTTTTATTGATGTGTTGTATCACATTGACTGATTTGCGGATATTGAACCAACCTTGCAGCCCTGGAATAAATCCCACTTGGTCGTGGTGAATGATCTTTTTAATGTACTGTTGAATCCTATTGGCTAGTATTTTGTTGAGTATTTTCGCATCTGTGTTCATCAAGGATATCGGTCTATAGCTCTCTTTTTTGGTGGGATCCTTGTCTGGTTTTGGGATCAAGGTGATGCTGGCCTCATAAAATGAGTTTGGAAGTTTTCCTTCCATTTCTATTTTTTGGAACAGTTTCAGGAGAATAGGAATTAGTTCTTCTTTAAATGTTTGGTAGAATTCCCCCGGGAAGCCGTCTGGCCCTGGGCTTTTGTTTGTTTGGAGATTTTTAATGACTGTTTCAATCTCCTTACTGGTTATGGGTCTGTTCAGGCTTTCTATTTCTTCCTGGTTCAGTTGTGGTAGTTTATATGTTTCTAGGAATGCATCCATTTCTTCCAGATTGTCAAATTTATTGCCGTAGAGTTGCTCATAGTATGTTCTTATAATAGTTTGTATTTCTTTGGTATTTTAATAAATAAAATCTTTTAACAAAAAAAACCACACTGAATTCTGGTACACTGAAAAGAAATTAAAATTTTTTTTTAATTTTTTTTAAAAACCACCACCTCAAGAGATTGAGATACCACTTTACACCAGTTAGAATGGCCTAAATTAACAATACAGTAAACAAAAAGTGTTGGAGAATATATGGAGGAAAGAGGAAACACTCTTACACTGTTGGTGGGAATGCAAGTTGGTGCAGCCACTTTGGAAAACAGTGTGGAGATTAATTAAGAAATTAAAAATAGAGCTACCCTATGACCCTGCAATTGCACTACTGGGTATTTACCCCAAAGATACAGAGGCCATGAAAAGAAGGGCCATCTGTACCCCAATGTTCATAGGAGCAATGGCCACAGTCATTAAACTGGAAAGAACCAAGATGCCCTTCAATGAATGAATGGATAAAGATACGGTCCATATAGACAATGGACTATTATGCTCCCATCAGAAAGGATGAATACATGGACAGGACTGGACTGGAGGAGATTATGCTGAGTGAAATAAGTCAAGCAGAGAGAGTCAATTATCATATGGTTTCACTTACTTGTGGGGCATAAGGAATAACACAGAAGATATTGGGAGATGGAGAGGAAAAGTGAGTTGGGGAAAACTGGAGGGTGAGACAAACCATGAGAGACTGTGGACTCTGAGAAACAAACTGAGGGTTTTGGAGGGGACAGGGGTTGGGGGTTGGGTGATCCTGGTGGTGGGTATTATGGAGGGCACGTATTGCATGGAGCACTGGGTGTGGTGCATAAACAATGACTTTTGGAACACTGAAAAAAATTAAATTAAAAAAAAGAACTTTGCCATCCAATGTTTAATCCTTTGTATAATTCAGTCAGTGTCTTATACACATTAACTGTTCTATAAATATTATTGAATCAAGAGGAAAAGAAAAACAGGGACGTCCAGGTGGCTCATTCAGTTGGGTGTTTGCCTTCAGCCCAGATCATGATCCCGGGGTCCTTGAACTGAGTCCCCCATCAGGCTCTTTGCTCAGCGGGGAGCCTGCTCCCCCTTCTGCCTGCCACTCCCTTGCTTGTGCTTTCTCTGTCTGACGAATAAATAAATAAATAAAATCTTTTTAAAAAGAGAGCAAAAAAAATCACTTACCCACCCCAGTCCACAAAAATTGCAATGAAGTTGTAGAAAACAATCAAAAGACTTAATCTAAAGGATCTGTCTGGATTGGCCTCTTCTAAAGATTCAGGTACAAGTAGGTTACTTTGGATATGATCCCAGGAAGCTCCAGTAAGGGTGACCGAAAGGGAAGGGAAAGAAGATAGAAGTTTCATTACTGAGCAGGTTACTGCTGTGCACAACTGAGGCTCAAGCCTGCTGGGAAGCTCTGAGATACACTGTAGAACATGTTTCAGAATTATCCTAGCAAAGGATGAAGAAGCTATAGAATTTTTCCACCAACTTCTCATCTATCATTTGTTGAGGACTGCTTCTGAGACATTAACTTGTCTTTCACATGGGCTGAGCATTATCCCACCAGAAACAAAACCCATGGGCAGAAAATAGCACGTGTCCCTATTGGGAAGCCAATATTTGTGTTTATAGGAATCAGCAATGTGTGTTGAGGGGCTATAGGATAGAGGTGATGACCATGTCTGCCATAAGGCTATATGACAGATGCTCAAACAGAGAAATTACTTCAGTTGCAGAGAAAATAGAGTTTGAACTAATCCTTAAAGGAAAAACAGGATGTGGATGGGAATAATCTCCATCTCAGAAGGCTCCTGGGATATGTGAATTTATCAACACCACATCTAGCCCTTGATAGGTACTCAGAAAACATTAGTTTCAATCCTCTCCCCAGTCAAGAATATGGAGAGCCTTGAAATTGCTGTTCTAGAAGTGTCCTAGCACTATAAGTGGTAGAATGGAGAAGGTAGTGTGTAAGTCAAGTCCTAGGGCTGGGTATGTACAAGTGGCACTCAATAGATGAGAAGCAAAGAAAGTTAACTGAAGCAAGTCTCTTTGTGGCACCAAATTTCCAGTGAAACAGAGATGAAGAAGAGACTATGGCAAAGAGGAGTAATGAAGACGTGGGGGCAGACTGCAATGTCAAAACAAACTCCATCAGAAACATTTGGAGAGTTTTGTGTTAACCTAGCTTATAAACTGTGTTCCCTTTACATGTGAAGGAAAAACGACACTTGCCCACCAAGAAGAGAACAAAGGGGATACAGGGACCATGGTGGTATCAAGTGACAACATGATCCTTAGTTTTCCTACTGAGAATCTTGGAAAGTGCCCCTGACCAACCCTCAGCCACCTATTCACACCTGAATCAACACTCAGAAGGGACTTGGTGGTTACTAGGCCATCTTCTCCAAAGCTTTGACAACCCAGAAACCAATATGAGGATCAGCTCAACAAGGAAACCCAAATCATGGTCACTTCACAGTGATCAGACCCTTGCTGCCTCTATAGCAATCCTGGCACTTGTGTTGGGCAGGAAGAAAGAGGATGGGAACTACAGTGAGTCAGAATTCCAGGGGAAAATACTGGAATTCTGAGTGAGGAAGCTGTGAAGCCCTTCTTAATAGCTAGCTTTCTGAGCCAGAACTGAAAATCAGAGCCCTCCGGTTATGGATACTGGATTTTACATACTTGTGACAGTAGCTGTTGCATGCATGCGTGTGTGTGTGCGCGCGCGCGCGTGCGCACGCGCACACACGCGCACAAAAGACCAAGGCAAATGTTTCAGGGACTCAGGAGAGTACATTATGTCCTCCCTAATTCTAATTCTTTGTGACTCTTGTTAATAATTTTTACTTGAGATCCAGTGAAAAGAGCCCTGGACATATCATCAGGATGGATTCAAACCCCGTTTCAACTGTGCTACTCCATTCTAGATACACCAGTCTAGACAACTTAGTCAGTCTTTCACCTGTAAAACAGTGTTATCATGAGGCTTAATGATAAACACTAACCTGTTCACCACCATGTGTCAGGCATTGCTCTAGTTGCTCTTTCCAGATTCACCACAACCCTGTTGGATAGGTACTAATATTACTACCCTTTGTGCAGATGAAGAAATGAGGTACAGAGAGGGCATGCAATTTGCCCAAGGTCATACAGCTATTAAGTAGCAGAAATGAGGCTCCAGGGCCTGTCCTTTTAACCATCATGCTCTATCACCTCCAGGAGGTGAAAGTGCCTGGCAAACACAGAGGTGGGACTCAATAATTTCCATTCACATTTAATATCTTGAAAAATAAAGTAGTACAGTGATAAGAATTTGGGCTTTAGAGTTAGACTAACTGGAATTCCATTTAGTTGCTGTGTGATCCTGGGGCAATACCTCATCTGTTTGAGCCTCAGTTTCCTAAAAGTGAAACTGGAATCATAATCCCTATTGTCAGAAGGTGGCTAGGTTATGGATGCTCAGATAAATGCTAGTTTTAATCCTCTCCCTAATTGGGTATATGCATAGACCTTTGAAATTGCTTCTCTATGCAGTCCTAACACTCCTCTACAAGGTCTTAACAAACCTTTGCCCCTTCTAATAAGCCAAAGGGGCAAACAAACAGAACAAACAGAAGTCATCAGCGTAGTATCTCAGGTTCTCTCTGAAAATTTCTCGGGATTTTTCCTGATAGAACAAAAATTAGACACAAAAGATATTGAGGGAGACCTCCATCCTTAAATGTAATAAATGACACCAAATAAGACAGACTGAGCAGCCACAGGGTGGTAGGAATCTTGTTCATATAATCAGCTGGTAGTCTGCCAAATTCCCCTTTCTCTGACTAAACGTACTACACAATTTACTTAACTTCTAAAACTATGGAACACTTCACTAAGAGCATTTTTAAAAAATTTTATCTTAAATCCCAAATACTTTAAGATAAATTCACTTCCTTCTCTCATCTTAGGGTAATAAAATTATTATTTAATTCCTGGAAAAGCCTGAGTTTCTCCTCCTTGCCCTCGCCTCTACCAACACATTTTTACCAATTAGTATTTACTGTAGAGTGGGCCTATTGTAGCACTGCATCCAGTAAAGCTTTTTACTAAACTGTTTTCTTGAGAGTACAGCATCTCACCAGGAAGGAAGTAACTCCCAAGCCCTTTTCTTCTATTAGAATGTAAATCATAAGAGCAAATTTGCACTAACAAAAATACCCTACGGGTTAAGTTGCTTATACCTTGCTAGGAATCCTTATAAAACCCAGATCAAATCTGTCAGCTTTGGGGTACAATTGTAAGACTTAAGAGAAATTAATGGGCAATATTTTCAATGTCTCCCTGAACTCCCAAAGCAATATCTCAGGCAACTATAAAAATCCATGGAATTAATTTCATCATCAAAATCAAAGCTGCTGCATTAATAATTAACTTAGCAAATTTCAAAGCCATCTCAACTGTGCTTACAAATCTAGCACAGACTGAGATCTAACCTGAGACACAATTCCATATTCCAAACTATGAACCAAATGCTGATGGAGCATGAAAGTGGTGACCTACATATGCCTAGTTACATTAAATATCATTCTCCTCCTCATCGTCATCATCATATTGTCCTCTGCATGAGAAGCTGACACCTACTGACCCACTTTAAGTAAACTGTGCTCTTGAAATACTTTATCAGAGTGATGAACTTGCTCCACATAGCTTCATTAATTTCCATTCTGATCAACATTTTCAAGGACACTATCCAGGGTTAAGTGAGCAGGCCGGCCAAGAACTAAAAGAAAAACCAACATTTTCACCTGGGAATTAAACCCATGACCCTAATCTCATAAGCATCTAAGGAGTTATGGCAAATCAGTCAGAAATCAGCAACACAACTATTACGGAGCTCCTCAAGCATAACCTAAGGATGCTGAAGAAAGCTGGATGAAAGACATACACTTATTACTCATTATTATTTCATAGCTGTG
>NC_081575.1:105287814-105301480 GCF_022355385.1 Mustela nigripes | reverse complement strand
TGGATGAAAGACATACACTTATTACTCATTATTATTTCATAGCTGTGATTGGAACCATGTATTTAATCACAAGCTACTAAAAAAATAACAGGACAAGAGATGATCCTTGAATTTATTGAGGGATTTAAATTTATGGCTTAAGGGAATTAAAATCACATACTTTCCCTAGAAAACAAAGTGCTTGTCTATCTCAAGTAAAGATGAGCATATTTTCTCCAACCTGATAAAACCAGGCTTCAGGATAGCTCACTATGTTACAGAAGGTATATTAGTTTCTTAAGGCTGCTGTAATATATTGCCACAAACTTGATGGCTTAATACAATAGAAATTTATTCTCTCATAGATCTGAAGGCAAGGAGCCTGAAAGCAAGATGTCAGTAGGACCATGCCTCCTATGAAGGCTCTAGAGAATTCTTGCTTGCCTCTTTTTAGTTTCTGGTGGCTCTCAGCAACCCCTGGAGTTCTTTTCGGTTGTAGTTGCATCACTCCACCCACTGTCTTCACTGTTACATGGCCTCTTCTCCCCGTGTCTATGGGTGTTCACTTTCTATCTTATAAGGATACCAGCCATTGGATTTAGGGCTCACCCTAATCCAAGATGACTTCCTCTTGACTAGTTATATCTACAAAAACCTCATTCCCAAATAAGGTCACATTCTGAGGTTCTGGGTGAGTGTGAATTTCTGGAGGACACTATTCAACCCACTACAGTAGGTGATCTCAATTTGCCAAAGAGTAATGCTCTTACCAAATTGATCACCCATAAGGCTTCTTGGTTCTGCTTAAGGTTGGAAACTGCAAACTGTTTTCCTTCTAAGTCTCTAAACTCCAGTATAATCTGACAATTTGCAAACAATGTCCAATTCAAAATAATGTAAATGTATGTGTAGTTTTTACCTTCTTTTATTTGCTAAGACATCTTAACTCTAGATAAAAGTTAAAACTGACAGAAGAATCAGCAAAAGCAGCAATTTAAAAGTATGAATCCTTTTGAAAAATTTAATAGAACATTAACTAACTCATTCTAGTCAAAGAAGAAGGTAATTCTTATGTTCACCAACAACTCTAGAGGAGTGGTTTTCCAAGTGTGATCCCCAAACCATTAGCATCAGTACCAGCTGGGAGCTCCTTAGAAATGGAGAATCTCACTTCCCACCCTAGACCCACTGAATTCTAACATTATTTTCCAGGTGATTCATATGCCCTGTTCTAAAACTCTGATGCCAAAAGTAAAAGCAGTCTAACCCTCCCATGTAATTCCATACTATCTGGCAGGAATGAGTATTTGTTTTGCTGAGAGTTGATAGGGAATGTTAAACACACACACACACACACACACAGGTCCTTTGCCTTCCCACAGAGCGTCAGCAGCTTTCCAAATGAACAAGCTGTTTCCATGACATCAAACCAATAACTTGAAGCAGAGATACCAACCATCCAGGAGTGTGATAGCACAATGCACCATTTCATATATATTTTATTTGCGTTCTGGGTCTCAAACATTTCCTCCTTGAAAAAAGAAATCCTTGTGGAAAAAACTGATATTTACAGCAACACTATAATTGACAAATGTGTCGCTCTTTCTTCTGTAAGTAGGGCACTCAGAATGATTCCTGTTAAATCTCCTGTCATGGTTAATCAATCTGAGATGATAATACGAATGACTAGTAAAATAATTATACTGTTATAAGTAGATGTTCTTTCTGTCTAGCGACTGTTTTCCTTCTCCCCCCTCCAACAGTTCCAGGCCATTTTATTCTTAATATATTCTTAAAGTCAATTTCTTCTTTGCTGTGCACATACATTTTTCTCTCTCCTCTGAACAAATAATGGAAAAATCCTCCCTTTTGCCTCATTTTTACTTAACAATATCCTGACATGAGAGAGACAGATTCAGAAATGTGACTATAAGAAATCCACCTGCACTAACAGCAGCCTGGAAAGATAATGAATCAAGCCCTGGCCTCTCCCAAAAAATCCTGCCTTAACTGTTTATCTCCACACTTTTTCTAAGGCAATTTATCCAACCAACAAATTTCAAGGGGAACCCACAGTGTGCTTAATGCCAACCAGTTTCAAAATAGCCAAGTTGCTTTGTACAGGGAACAGACCAAATTCAAATGTGCGGAAAGGAACCATGTGTAACGAGGGCGATTAAATAAGCACATACTCAATACAGCTTGCAGCCGCAGAACTACAGGCTCAGATGCAAACCAGTTTCACTGTGGAAGGTTCAGGCAGGAGCTGTTAGGAATTCTTCACAGCATTTTCTAGCCCATGACACCTACTAGGCTTTCGCCCACCTGCTCGCACACCAAGTAAAATGCGAGAAAAAGAGAGTTGCTTGAATGCATAATGCCCAAATGCTTAAGGCAATGAGACGTCTGAATTGGAAGGGTTCAGCCCATTTCTTGCTCCTATGCTCCTGGGACTCAGCCATTCAATCCCAGGACTACAGGGTATGAATCATTGCCATAAATCACCTTTGATTTCAAATATATAAGGAGAGTTTAGGGGAGAAAAAAACAAGGTGACATTCTCTCTACAACCTTCAAGAACTGGCTGTGTGACAAGAACCAGCGCCAGGGGAACCTAGCCATCGGAAGGAAGAAGCAGCCCAGAAAATCCCTTTGAGACAGACGGAGGGATAACAGGCAACAGGAGAAAGGAGCCTGGAGTGAAGTGGGGACTGACAAAATTGTGCTGAGCTTAGAGCTCAACCAGCTGCCTCTCCAGTGTTGAAGTTTCTCGAGGAGGCACATAGGCTACATTTTCCACACGGTGTTACAGCCACCTCCCATCCTAGCTCTCCAGGAAGTTGTGGCCTGTGTCTGTTTTGCTCACTTCAGCACTGGGCATAGTGACAGACACACAGTAAAAGCAAATATATAACTGTTGATACAAGGAACAAATCAGTCAAATTATTGATTAATTAATGGGACAAAAATTTCCCAGCACAGTTTATCAAATACTATTTTTAGAGAACTATTATGAAGTAATACCTGTGGTCATCTGGGAGGTATGGGGAAGAATTTATTTCCCTAGATAAAATAAAACCACATATTGAAATGTAAAAATATATATATAAAATCCCATTAAAGGAAACGACTGTGTTTTCCTAACAAGTAATAAATAAAATACTACACACAATGTAAGTTGAAACATCTGTAAGAAAGTAAGTCAGGATTGGTTTTGAGTTTTCCTCAATAATTTATCCTTCTGTAGTGCAGCTGAACAGAAAAGGCAGGCCAGAGTTATTGAGCTTTTATCAAAGTCCCTACTCTGCACTTTGACTCTGTATTACACAATAATGTTCAGCTTTTCCTGGTTACTCCAATTCAAGCACATCAGTGGTGAGGAGTGGTGGTGAGGAGTGAATTTCCCAGGATGGATGAACCAAGCAGGTTTATGAACCAGCACGTAGTAACAATCAGCTAACATACAAAAAGAAAATACTGACTAGAATATATCAAAGAGTCTGGGAAAGAGGCATGTTTTTGGCATGACCATACACAGTAGACATCTAAGGAGGAGTAATGTTGACAATGTAATAGGTCTGATTGTCTTACTATGTAAGAAATCTTAAGCTCTTAGGCTATCTTGACTCTATGCCCCCGTCCCAGACCCAGTCAACATTTTTAACAGAATAGATGGACCTAAATAACTCATACCCCCCCCCCACAGA
This sequence comes from Mustela nigripes, assembly GCF_022355385.1. Taxonomy (NCBI): domain Eukaryota; kingdom Metazoa; phylum Chordata; class Mammalia; order Carnivora; family Mustelidae; genus Mustela; species Mustela nigripes. Next base: position 105,297,794 of record NC_081575.1, on the reverse strand, counting down.
AGATGGAAGAAAAGCAGGACATTGTATGGGGGGAGGTGGATGCCGGACGCTCTTTGCAGCACTAAAATTCTTTTGGAACCTGGATTGCCCAGGCCACAAAAACCTTTAGACACAAAAATGCACTGTATTAAAGTACCATGCTTCTCCAATCCCTCCGTAATGCCTTCCCAAAGTTGGGACACTTCCAAGGTACCCCACATGGGCTCTGCATTTGTTTTCTCTTCTACTCTCCCTATGCGAGCTCAGCCATGGGGACTATCAGAACCCGTGTCTTAGGCTCTTCTGCCCACTGCAAATCAAAGAGTATGCCTCCTCCCCCCGCCACAGGGACAAGAGTCATAACTCTTGCCCAAGCCACAGTGTTGTAGCAGAAATCAGCCAGTGCCTTGACAGTAGAGTCTCTTGCTCTCACCATTCCTCCCACTGAGGACTTTCTCTAAGCCTATGGGAGAGGCAGGAGGGAAATGCCCAGGAGTTTCCTCAGGAGCAATTCTCAGCCAGTATTGATTCAATTCAATTCAATTCAATTCAATAAATCCCCTAGCTTCCTTGCCCCTTGGGTGGGATAACTTGGAGGGGTGCTTTTTTTTTTTTTAAGTATCTCAAAGACACCCAGCAAGATTGAGCTTCAGTTAGCCACGTGGTGACCTGCCTGATGGTGTACCCTTTACTGGCATTTGTTACCAAATATGCTTTTGCATTTGTAGCACAGGTTTGTTTCCAAGCAAAGAAACAATTGCTTTTGCTCCATGTGCTATTACACCGTGAATGAAGGAGGAAGTGCGGCAGATATAGGAGAGCCTGCCTGTATCACCTCAGGCCTTACCATTGTCCTGCACTCCTGGCCCACTGCTGACTACCAACAGCTGCAATTCTCCACCTGCGAGTTTTCGCTGACATCCAGAGCCCACTTTGCTACCTGTAGTATGCTGGAAATGGCACGGAATGGATGCCCTCAGGAGCAGCCCTCAGCCAATGACTGGATGAGATAGCTCTGAAGCCCCTCCTCCCTTACTGGTTCCCAGTGTTTGCAGGGCAATTACACAAGACGTTAACTCATTTGATACACACACCCTCCTTCCTCACTTCCCCACTCTCCTGCCAGGACTTCCCAGGATCACCTCCCAGATTAATGTCTTGTACTAGAATCCTTGCCTCAGAGTCTGCTTCCAGGGCAAGGTCATTTAAGATAGGGGAGAGACACAATTCCCAATGTCTGGATCTCTAAGTGGCAAATAAGGAACCAGAGGACATAAACCCTTATTAAGTCCCCATATTCTGTTTCCTAAAATTTCCTGAAAAGTAAAGGCAAAATAAAGTTGGTTGGGGTCCAAAGGCCTCAGGTTTCTTGACAAAAAATTAAATTTAAAGGAACATTTCTGAGCTCCATATTAGATTACCAAATATTCTCCTCTACTCTGATCCATCAGCACTTTCTCTTAGGTCTGTTCCACAGTATTTGATGGGCCTCTGAAAGAACAATGCCTAGTCAATCTTCTAAAATCTTCAAGTAATAGTCAATACACACTTAGAAAACATTAAATCACTGCATCCATTTGTTCTTCACCTTTCAGACTCAACTTTAATAAGAATAACCATAATGTTGGGGCACCTGGGTGGCTCAGTCAGTTAAACATCTGACTCTTGATTTCAGCTCAGGTTATGATCTAAAGGTCATAAGATCAAGCCCCTCATCAGGCACTGTGCCAGGCATGGAGCCTGCTTGGAATTCTCTCTCCCCTTCTGCCTCTCCCCCTCCCCCATCCTCTCTAGAAAAATAAATAACCATAACATCTTTTATTCTTATTATAAAAAAGCCTCATTGAGGATAAAGCGAAAAACACTGAATAATGGGGGAAAAATTCCATCACCAAAGAAATCCACCATTAAATTTTGATGTTATTGTCTTCTATTCTTCTGTGTGTGTGTGTGTGTGCGTGTGCATTGCAAAATTAGGATCAGTCCATATAATATTTTAAATATATATAGTGACAGTTCTCATTTGCCATTATCATTAGTGCTAGAAACTCATGAATCATACCAAATCACCAAATAAAACATAATTTTAGTTTTCTTTTTTAATCTCGTCTGTCTCCTCTACTTTAATAAAACCTCTTACATGAACTGTTTTTAACCTAAGCAGACCGACTTAAATGTAACAATCTTTTCCTTCTCTGCCCATCTTTCTAAAAACTGTTAATGATCAGTGAATTGGTCAATCAGCAGGTGAGAGCAGAGCAAAGGGACAGAGGCCAAGCTGATGGAGACGATAACCAGCATCAGATAATCAAGGTTGATTGTGCATTTACTTTCCCATAATGTCTAAAGCTGTGAAAGGCAATTACCAAGTGCATTAAGTGAAGAGAGTTCTATATTGCTTCTTTTTGTTGTTTATGATCATCTGTTGAGCTGTTAGGGACTACTTTCTGAGAGTCGTTTGTAATCAGTACATATAAGGAAGAAGGTCCCCAAGAGGTGTGTCCCTGAATTTGGTAAAAGGTAGAAAATATACCCTCTGAAATAACAGTTAATATGAGCTAGCATATAAAGGTTAGATGCCTCCCCAACAGATAACTCCATCTAAAAGATAACTTCTAAAGACACTGGTTGCTGATAAAGGAGAATGATCTTCTAAATCTCATAAAGAGGCTTGGGTTCTTCCCCAAAATGAAATCAGAAATATAACTACTGGCAGATAACTACAGCCTTGGAAACCAACTTCTCTGAAATGAGGAAATATATATAGGCAGAAAATTGTGATAATCAAAAAGGGAGGGTGTAGAAGCCCTGTAATGAAAACTAACACTTATTGAATACTATGTGTGCATTTGGGCTAAGTGCTATATCAGTTAAGCTTAAAATACACCATCAAATGTATTTTAGTATTGCAAATGTATTCCACTTTATAGATACAGAAACTGAGGCCTCAGGGAGATTAGGTAATAAACAGCCGGTAGGTAGAAGAGCTGGCATTCCAACCCAAGACCACCTTATCCCAAAATGTTGGGCAATAAAATGTCACTGTTTATTAGAAATATTTCCAGCAAGACAATGCCTTGATTCTATAATCTATCATGGGTATATAGACTGAAATCATTTTACAAACAGCTGCAAAACATGATGGAAACATTCCCTAAGTCCATTCAATTCCTGCTACTTACCAAGAAAATGTGACTGATGACCTCTGGACTGAGCATACCCATATAAATTACTGCGAGCCATTATTTTGCAGAGATAGTTCACAATGCAAATTGATAACCTGGCAATTTATGACTTGAATTAGTGTAGAAGACACTAGCAATTATTTACTCTACTTTGTCTGTCCTACCTTTATACTTGTCTAACAGAACCCCTGAAACCCTCCTCTACATAGTCATGCGCTTCACTTAATCAAACAGGAATCCTATTCCTCTAAGCAGGGAGTGTTTTAGGAATGGGCATGTAAGGCAGTTCTGACCAATGAAACAAGAGGCAAAATAGGGCTTATAAGAAAAGTTTCTTCCTTCTTAATGAGAGCACATTAAGTAGGGCTCCTTTAAGAAATTACTAATTTCAGGTCTCCGGCAGAGAATGTACAAAGGTATTCTTGCTTTGTTCAAAACCAAAGGAGTTTTCAAAGGTGAATGAAGTCATAGCAAAAGGACACAACAGCCACTACCTGTTAAGTGTTTCCCCATGACCAGCACTGGGACTTGAGTAGCAGAAGAATAAGGATAATAATTGATGAAAACCTTTTGAAAACATAAAAATCCAAGTGTTCAAAATACTATTCTTATTTTTTTAGTATTTAACTTTTATTTCTTTTTTTAAATTTTATTTTATTTTTCAGTGTTCCAAGATTCCTTGTTTATGCGCCACACCTAGTGCTCCATGTGATACATACCCTCCTTAGTACCCACCACCACCACCAGGCTCACCTAACCCCCAACCCCCTCCCCTCCAAAACCCTCAGTTTGTTTGCTCAAAATGCTATTTTTAAAAAATAAAGTCAAAACAAATACAATTGTCACCATTACACCAAAACCTAACTTTGAAAATTGGTAATTAAAATAGTTAACTATTTATCTTGCTTCTCTAGTGCTTCAGGGTAACCTAATAAATAAGCCTAGTTGATCTTTCTCTTTCCATTAGAGCCTCAGCTAATAAATACCATTTTGTAAAAATTAATAATACAATTTATTCAGGCAGCTATCTTCAGTGGAAGCTACACCCATTAGGTAAAAAGTTTAATGGGGAACTGGATAGTTATATCCAGTGCCAAAGCATCAACCCTCAAATTATTTACTAGTACCAAGGAAAATATTGTAAAATGTTATTTTATAATAGAGAGATCAGTCTCAAATACCCTTATATTAGCATGACTAAGAATGGATCAATCAGCTATTACATGACTCTTAATACAATGCAATAAGTAAATGTCACCTATTAAATATTTCTTCTAAAATGTTTACTCTGAATCTATACAACTCTTTACTTTTTAAAAAATATTTTCTTTATTTATTTGACACACAGAAGTCACAAGTAGGCAGAGAGGCAGGCAGAGAGAGAGAGAGAGGTGGAGCAGGCTCCCTGCTGAGCAGAGAGCCTGATGCGGGCCTCGATCCCAGGACCCTGGGATCATGACCTCAGGACCCTAGGATCATGACCTGAGCCGAAGGCAGAGGCTTTAACCCACTGAGCCTCCCAGGTGCCCCAAAATCTATACAGCTCTTTAGATCCGACATCTAGTTTACAGAAAATATGGAGGACAGAAAAATACTTCAAAGAAACAATCAAAATCTAAATTTGAGTCATTCTGTAGGACTAAAGAACTGGGCCTTTCAACATTTCAATTTTATGGGGGAAAAAGGAAGTAATGTTCTAGAATCATGACTAAAAGAGATTAAGAGATATGACAGTAATATATAATGAATGGTCCTTGGTTAGATTTTGCTGTGAATAAATCAGCCATAAAAGACATTTTGGGGGAAATTGTGAAATTTGAATATGGGCCAGAATATTAGATGCTATTAAAGGATAATTATTAAATATTAGGTATGATAATAATATGGTGATTAGTTAGGGAAATATCCTTGTTTTTCAGAGATACATTACAAAGAAATTTCGTGATGTCAATAATTTAAAATTATTCATCAAAAAATAAATGAACCAAGTATGTCAAAATGTTAACAATGATTCTATCTATGTGATGGCTAGAGATAATTTTTACTTGGTCCTTTTTACTTTTATGAGGAACTGAACTTTAAACAGTCCCCCAAAAAAGTGACGAAGAGTCTCTCTCCTCCTGGGTATTATTTTGTCTGCATATAATCCTGGAAAGTGAGGGAGTCATCTTGATACCATCAGCAGAACAAGCCTAAAGGGTAAAGGGAAGAGCGGGAAGATGGAAAAGCTGGGTTCCTGATAACATTGCTGAGCCACTGAATTACTCACCCCTGAGTACCTACTGGCCTTCTTAAAATGTGAGATAATGCATTTTTTTCTTATAATTTATACCATTCTGAAGTCCCAAGTACAAACGTCTAGAAATCTCCTAAGTAATACTGTTATTGAAAATCAGCTTCCAAATGCCCTGTGTCTGTTTTTTTGAATGGTCTTCCTGTAGACACTTGCATGACTTGATCCCTCACTTCCTTCAGGTCTCTGCTCAAATGCCACTTTCTCACAGAACCCTAGCTTGACCATGCTGTATAAAATGGCAATTTCCCTTTGTTCAGGGTAAACTAAAAACCTTCAGCAAGTTGAAGACTAGTCCAAGAATCCACATTGACCCCACCCATGTGTAAACACATTAAAACATCCAGGAAATGGTAGTATCTTCCTTTAAATTTTCATAATTTTAATTTAACCATGTCTTTTAACTCATTCTCTTTCATCATGTACTATGGACATTTGTAGACAAACCTTATTTCCCCCACTAAATTCCTTGTAACATTGTGCTGAGACCAATTTGTACCAATTCTGAGAACCAAACGTGCATCTCTTTCTAATTTTTTCACTGCTCTCATGTTGGTAGCTTGAAATGGGACATATTGGGCATATTTATAAGTGAAAATCAAAAAATGTTACAAATCAGGGATTTCCCCCTGCAAACATCAAGACAGTAAGTTAAAGCCAACTTGTTTTTTTTTTTTTTTAAATACATCAGATGAAAAAGAGCAAATGAGTCTAATTAAAGAACAGGGGTTGTCAGACCAGATTTTTTTTTTTTTTTAAAAAAAAGCAGGATCCAGGGATGCCTGGGTGGCTCAGTTGGTTAAGCCACTGATTTCGGCTCAGGTCGTGATCCCTGGGTCCTGGAATCAAGTCCCCCATTGGGCTCCTTTCTCAGTGGGGAGCCTGCTTCTCTCTATGCCTCTGCCTGCCACTCAGCCTGCTTGTGTGTACTCTCTCTCTCTGACAAATAAATAAATAAAATCTTTAAAAAATAAAAATAAAAAGCAAGATCCATTATACAGTATTTTAAGAGACAACTTTAAATATAGACACAAATAGTATAAAAGGATAGGATGGAAAAAGATGTACCACACAAACACTAAGCTATATTAAAATCAAAGTGGATTTCAGGGACACCTGGGTGGCTCAGTGGGTTAAGCCTCTGCCTTCGGCTCAGGTCATGATCCCACGGTCCTGGGATCGAGCCCCACATAGGGCTCTCTGCTCAGCAGGGAGCCTGCTTCTCCCCCTTCTCTCTCTCTGCCTGATTCTGCCTACTTGTGATCTCTGTCAAATAAATAAGTAAAATCTTAAAAAAAATCAAAGTGGATTTCAAAATAAGGAGTTTTGTTAAAGCTCATTTCACAATGATAAAAAGAACATTCTTCAGGGAGATACAATTTTAAACTAGTACATACCTAATAACAGAGCTTCAAACTGTATGAAGCAAAAATTGGCAAAACTAAAAGTAGAAATAGACAACTTTGCATTCGTAGCTGTAATTTTTTTAAAAGATTTTTTCTTTATTTATCTGACAGAGATCACAAGTAAGCAGAGAGGCAAGCAGAGAGAGAGGAGGAAGCAGGCTCCCTGCAGAGCAGAGAGCCCGATGCGGGACTCAATCCCAGGACCCTGAGATCATGACCTGAGCTGAAGGCAGAGGCTTAACCCACTGAGCCACCCAGGCGCCCCAGTAAATTAAACTATTTACTAAAGAAACCATGTGTCAAAGAAGAAATCACAAAAAATATTAGAAAATATTTTTAACTATATAATGAAAATACACCATATCAAATTTGGGGGTTTCATCTAGAGCAGTATTTAGAGGGAAATTTATGCTTTAAAATATTTATATTAGGAGAAAAAAAGAAAGCTTCCAGCATAACAAGCTAAATTTAAAAGAGGCAAACAAACTTATGCGGTACCCAGGTGGCTAGTTTGGTTGAACTTCAGACTGTTGGTTTCAGTTCAGGTCATGATCTCAGGGTCCTGGGATCAGCCCACACTGGCTCAGCATGGAGTCTTCTGGAAACTGTCTCCCTCTCCCTCCCCTGATCCTCCTCCGCCTCTGCTTGCCCTCTTCTTGTCTCCTGCTCTGACACTCGCTCTCACTCTCACTCTCTCTCTCTTTCCCTAAAATACATAAATAAAATCTTTTTTAAAAAGCAATTTAAGCTGAAGACAGAAACTAATAAAAATATAAAGGGAAATCAATAAATAAAACAGAAAAACAAAGGTTAAAAATGACTCTCTAAATGATTAACAAAATTAATCAACTTCTAGCTGGGTTGATCAAGGAAAAAAAAGAAAAAGTATAAATTACCAATATTGGGAATGAAAGTGAGAATATCTCTACAAGCACTACAGGTATTAGAAGGACAATAAGGAAGTATTGGAACAATTGAATACCTTTTTTTTTACAATATAGATCAACAAAAATTTTACAGTATAGATCAACAAAATTCCTTGAAAAACAAAAACAAAAACAAAATTTATAGTTTTTAAGAACTGGCAGAAGAAATAGAAAATCTGAATAGATTTCTGTCTTTTAAAAAATTTATAAACTTTCCTACAATGAAAACTGAACGTTAGTTTGGCTTTATTCATGAATCCTATCAAACATTTAAGAAAGAATTATGGCAGCACCTGGGTGGCTCAATCATCTGCTTTTGCTTCAAATCATGATCCCAGGGTCCTGGGATCAAGGCCCACATTGGGCTCCCTGATCAGCAGGAAGCCATCTTCTCCCTCTCCCTCTGCCTAATGCTCCCACTTCTTGTGTTCTCTTGTGTGCTCTCTGTCAAATAAGTGAGAATCTTAAAAAAAAAAAAATGAAGATGTAATTTGTAAGAAAAAGAAAAGAAAGAAAGAAAGAATTATGGCTGACAGATGAAAGGATAAAGAAGATGTGAAGGGATGATACACACACACTGGAATATTATTCAGCCATCAAAAAGAATGAAATCTTGCCATTTGTAATGACATGCACAGAATTAGAGGATATTATGCTAAGTGAAATAAGTCGGTCAGAGAAAGACAAGTGTCATATCATTTCACTCATTTATGTGGAATTTAAGAAACAAAGCAGATGAACATAGGGGAAGAGAAGGAAAAATAAATTACAACAAAAACAAGAGAGGGAGACAGATCATAAGAGTCCTAACTATGGGAAACAATAGGCTGCAGGATGGGAGGTAGGTGGGGAGATGGGGTAACTGGTGATGGGCAGTAAGGAGGGCACTTGATGGAACAAGTATTGGGTGTTATATGCCACTGATGAATTGTTGAACTCTACCTCTGAAACTAATAATACACTACACATTAATTAAATTTAATTAAAATAAAATTTTTTTAGAAAAGAAAGAATTATGGCAAGCTTATACAAGGTTTTTCAGAAAACCTAAAAGGAAGAAGCTTTCCAATTTGGTTTATAAGGCCAGAATAACACTGACACCAAAATCTGTTCATAGGGTATATTTGATGGTATTTGCTCCAGGCTATTGCTTGTCTATAAATTTTAAACCAATGTGGATGAAACCAATGAAAGCTCCATGAAGCCAATTTGGCTCCAGCCCCACCCAACAATGTTTTAAAAGTAAAACTATTTATAAAGCTATTGGTCATGACATTTGGCTTTAAAAGGAAAAAGGGTCGTTGGGAGCAACAGTGATACCACCTTACAACTTTCCCACAATTCAGTCATTTGATTTCAAAGAAATAATTTCTCCCAAACTACAGAACCACCAGAAAGCTTTATCCATGCCAAAGCCCAGAAATTAGTGTAAAAGTTAGTGAGTTTTTCTTACACTTTTATATAAATTATACTCAAGTAATAATGACTATTAATGTCAATTAAGCATGTAGTTAGCTTGGCACCAAAATAAAGTTACAGGCATTTCCTGTGTATTTCTCCCAAGTGGCACAGGAGGAATTCCAACAAACTCTTTAAAAATAAATGACAAATGAAGTAATGACTTCATTTCAACCAACAGTTGTTATTCCTTAAACAATCAAAAATCCTCATAGATGGATACTACAGTACTATGATACCCAAATCATATTTTGACATTATAACAAAAAATGATTTTTCAAAGTCCTTCTCTGCATTGACAAGAGATCCATACTAGAGAAATAAACAGCACATAGCTCATTGAACTGTTTGTGGCTGACTGATATTTTGGTAATATAATGAAATGTGATTTTGATTACTTTTCTTTGCGTAAGTTTTAAGCACAACCATATAAGAGGCCTACAGGGAGCCAGCTAGGTATTTGTCAAAGAAGCAAAAAGCTATTTGTGTATTTGTTCATTTCAGCAGAGTCACTTCCTTTTTAGGGTATGAAAACTTTTTTTTTAAAGATTTTATTTATTGGGGCGCCTGGGTGGCTCAGTGGGTTAAGCCGCTGCCTTCGGCTCGGGTCATGATCTCGGGGTCCTGGGATCGAATCCCGCATCGGGCTCTCTGCTCAGTGGGGAGCCTGCTTCCTCCTCTCTCTCTGCCTGCCTCTCTGCCTAGTTGTGATCTCTCTCTGTCAAATAAATAA
>NC_081575.1:105269797-105287414 GCF_022355385.1 Mustela nigripes | reverse complement strand
AATAAATAAAATCTTTAAAAAAAAAAGATTTTATTTATTTATTTGACAGATCACAAGTAGGCAGAGAGGCAGGCAGAGAGAGAGAAGGGAAGAAGCAGGCTCCCTGCTGAGCAGAGAGCCTGATGCGGGGCTCAATCCCAGGACCCTGAAATCATGACCTGAGCCGAACGCAGAGGCTTCAACCCTCTGAGCCACCCAGGCACCCCGAGTATGAAAACTTTTTAAATTCAAACACAAAGGATGGTATTACCTAGACTTCTAGCCTTGGAACAAGAAGTTATCTGGAGTTTCTATGCCAAAGTGCCTTTATAAAAAGTTCTTATAAAAGATTAGATTAAAAGTAATAGAACCGGGGCACCTGGGCGGCTCAGTGGGTTAAGCCTCTGCCTTCAGCTCTGGTTATGATTTCAGGGTCCTGGGATCGAGCCCCGCATCAGGCTCTCTGCTCATCGGGGAGCCTGCTTCCCCCTCTCTCTGCCTGCCTCTCTGCCTACTTGTGATCTCTCTCTCTTTAAAAAAAAAAAAAAAGTAATAGAACCAATTACCAATTCCACAACTAGGAATTTTTAGTGAAGAACTTTTTGGAGATGCACACAAAGATTTATCAATAAGGATACTTACTATAATGTTAGTTCAAATAGAAAGTAATAATAGCCTAGATGACTAAAATTTGAAAAATAACTCAGTTAACCAAAGGATGGGGAAAAATGCAGCCATTAAAAAGCACATTTCAAAAGGATATAAATATATCTTTTTAATGGTTGCATATATGCACTGAGTATATACAGCCTGTTTTTTAATAGAGGCATATATATACTGGGTTACATAGTGGCCCCCCAAGCGTCATGTATAATCCAGAATCTGTGAATGTGGCCTTATTTGGAAGTATGATCTCCACACATAGAACCAAGTTAAGAATGGTCAAAATAGTTTTGAGAAAGAACCAAGTTGGAGGACTCATACCACCTGATTAACTGACTATAAATAATCAACATAGTGTGTTAGTGGCAAAAAGATAAGCACAGAGATCAAAGAACAGAACAGAGGCCAGAAACAGACCCACATAAATATTCTAAAAGGAAATATAGGAGAAAGTCTTTGTGGCCTTGAGTTAGGCAAAGGGTTCTCACATAGAATACCAAAATAAGGGCATTTAAAGGAGAAATAAATCAACAAACTGCACTTCATCAAAATTAAAAACTTCTGCTCTGCCAAAAATACTAAAGTAATGAACCAACAGCCCACAGAATGGGAGAAAATGATTGCAAAACATATATCTGATATAAGACTTGTCTCCAGAATATATAAAGAATTGTCAAAACTCGTCAAAAAAAAAAAAAAACCCACAAACAACCCGATTAAAAAAAAAATGGACAAATGATCTGAAAACACTTAACCAAAAAAGATATATGGATAGTGAATAAACATGAAAAGATGTTCCAAAGCATTAGTCCTTCGGAAAATACAAATCAAAACCATAATGAAATAACACTGTGCATCATTACAATGGTTAAAATTAAGAAAATGAACCCACCCTAGTGCTGGCAAGGATGTGAAATAACTAGAATCCTCCCAACTTGCTGGCGGGGATGCAAAATGGTACAGTCACTGTGGATCACACAGCATGTAACCTTGTGAGGCCTTCTTCCACTTCACATAATATATTTGAGATTCATTCACATTGTGCCTGTATTCTGTAGTGAATTGGTTTTTATTGCTGAGTAGTATTCCATTTTATGGATGTACCAGTTTGTTTATCCATTCCCCTACCAAAGGACATTTGAATTGTTTTCAGTTTGGGGCAATTATGAATACTGCTGCTATAAACATTCACATACCAGTTTTATGTTAACATACATTTTGATTTCTTCAGGGTAAATACTTAAGAGTGGGATTGCTGAGTCATATGGTAAGTGTATATTTAACTTCAGAAGAAACTGCCAAACTGTTTTCCATAATGGCTGTGCCAAAATGGCAAAACTACAGGGACAGAAAACAGACCAGTGGTTGCCAGAGGCTGCGGTAGAGGGAAAAGTTGGCTACAAATGGCCACAACTGAATTCTGTGGGCGATGAACAATTCTATAGCTTATGGTGGTTGTTACACAACTGTGTTTGTCAACACATATGGAATTATACACTAGAAAGAGTGAGTTTTATTTATGTAAATTATATCTCAATAAACCTGAATGAAAATCATTCACGTAGAAGAAATGCATAGAAATCTTAGGATATCCTATGCCATATTTAAATCAAAGATCTGAGATAGCAGATGGCTTCCCACTGCCTTCAGGATAAAAATCTAACTTTCTTAGCAGGATGTACTCTCTTACTGGGCTTTTAACCACCCAGTCACTGCCTACTTCTAGGAGCCAGGCATTAGCTCTCTTCAGGTCTCAACTGAATAATTACTATGCGGAGTTAGGTATTTCCATTCTTTTTTGAGCTTTTTTCAGTTCTTCCCATCCAATTCCATTTACTTTTCAAGTCATGGTCTTCCCACTTTCATACCCAAACCCTACCAAACTTTCTCATCCAGCCCGGGCATACAGCTCAGTGAGAGAACCTTTGGCAGGACCCCAGAACCTACCCACAGAAGCATCCAAGAGAAGGGAACTTACCTTCCCAGCCTAGCTTCAGAGGACAGAACGTGACATAAACATAGGTATATATACGTACAAGCACATGTTTCCTCTAACATTTTTGTGAGGCTCTTTACTGACCTAACCCCTTTTACTCCCTCTGCTGATTCAAGCACAGCATAGCTTCACATCCCCATTGCTAGAGAATGTAATCCATCTGATTAACAGCAGCAAAACTAGGAGCTCGCATGTTGCACTCTCAGGCTCTCATGGAGCATTTCTTGCAAATTAGATGCACCAAATGTTCGTCACAGGATGGATAGAAGGAGCTCTACTATCATACCCATGTTTGGACCCTGAATTCCAATAAAACTCTCAGCAGTTTGAGTATATCATTCTGTTTCTAGGGAAGCAGACTTTCTTTTTTTTTTTTTAAGACTTTATTTATTTATTTGACAGACAGAGATCTCAAGTAGGCAGAGAGGCAGGCAGAGAAAGAGGAGGAAGCAGGCTCCCTGCTGAGCAGAAATCCCAATATGGGGCTCGATCCCAGGACCCTGGGATCATGACCTGACCAAAGGCAGAGGCTTTAACCCAATGAACCACCCAGGCGCCCCAGGGAAGCAGGCTTTCTATCCCTGATTTTACCAGAGAAAAAAATTTTAGAATAGAAAGAACAATGATTAGGTAGGTTCTAAATAAAATAATTTTAAATATGTGTTCAAAATACTTCTTGCTGCTATTAAAAATAACAAAGATGGCTCAAAATCAACTGAAGATTAGCCTATCAAAGACACATGGTTTTAACAAAGCAGTATGTGACAACAATTTCCAATGCTTGGGGGTCTTTCTCCATCATTTCTGACTTCAGATTCACCCATGCTCCATGTTAAAATGAGACCCCTGCTTAAGTATGATTATCATAGCACATGTTTTTAAAAAAATTAAAGATCTTCTCTCCTTTTAAAAATGTAAATGAATCTATCCCATTAAGCAACTGAGTTTTGCTTTCTTAAAACTTTTTTTTTTTTCTTGAATGTTGGGACTTCGTCTTCTCTTCATTCTTTTCCTACACTCATAAGCACCTTCTCAGTCCCTCTTCTAGTGAATTTTAGCTTAGGGCATGTCCCTCCCCCACGCCCCAGCCTGATGGAAATGATCTTGTCATTAGCAACATTAGATCAGAATGTTGCATACACACACCAAAAAAGTATCAAGATAAAAAAACAGTTTGGACAGCTCAGCTCTGCACTCAACCCCTCACACATTCCACCTACTCCTCTGATTTTAACTACTCCCTTATTTCCAAATATTTGTCTCTACTCCTGACTTATTTACTGAGCCCCAGGGTTATCGAATAGTTTGTCAAGAGTGCAACATCCTTCAAGAATCCAAAAGTAAACTCATCCTTCCAAACTATCTCTTTTCCCAACATATTCTCTTTTGTATACTCCATTTCTTAGCCATAATTTATCAGACATTAAGCCTTGTCAATTCTACCTCCTAATTATCTCTTGAATATGCCTCTTTCTCTTTATTCTCACTACTACAGCCTTAGTTCAGGCTGTTTTTAGCTCTTGTGTGGGCTCCTTCCCGTAGCAACTGGTTACTTTCCCTACCTCCAGACTCATCAACACACAACTCCACGCCTCCCTTCCAGGGCATCCCATACATGCCTGACAAAAAGGTGTTTACAAACTGCTAACTTGATCCTATCTCTTCCCTAGGTAAAATCCTCCAGCAACCTTCATTGTCTACAGGATAAAAACAAACCTCCTTAGCAGGAGGTATAAGACTTTTTATAAACTGGCTTCTACCTACTTGCCACCTCTTTATCTCTTATTCAACCTTCAAAATCCCACTCAGATGTCAGCTACTCTATGAAGCTCTCTGAACCAACCCCTCTCCTCATAGCCAAGCTAGGCCCTCCTTCCAATGCCATGTACCTCATACACTTATCATTGTAAAATAAATGATGATTAATTTGTATATAGAAGCTACTCATCTAAGAGACGAACACTGTGAAAAAAAAACCATATTATTTATTGTTCCTATCTATATACTTAGCAATTGTTCTCAACCACCAGATGGCGAATGGGTGAATGATTAAAGTGGAGAAAATCAATTAGTGAGCCATCAATGGTTGTTTATTTTTCTAAACATTCCAAACTAGGTTTCCTAATTGTCTCAAATGAAAAAGTTCCCGCTAGCCATGATCATTTGAGCAATAGAAACTGCTATGATGGCATCTATTGTGGCAATAACTATAAAAGAAAAATAAAACCTTGTTACATATCTGGTGCTCTGAGTAATAACCTTGAAAACAGGCCATGAAATTTCCCCGTTAAAAAAAAAAATTCCCAATGATGAGGTCTCTTCCATAGTAATAAAATTCTGGTAAACACCGTGACCATTTATTTAGGAGAAGAATGAATTTGCAGCCTCAACTGTTACAGCCTAATGGAGAAGGAGTCAATACAACCAAGAAGAAAATCCCTGCCACATTTAACAGGACTAAAAACTTTATCCCCCTGGAATATTTCATGTCAAATTCATGATGGATCATTCTTCGACATTTTAATAAGAACAAATTAAATATGGTGATGGAAACATCTTACAAAAAGTGAGATCTCCTGCAATCAGACACAAAAAATCTCTTTTTTCAGGGGCGCCTGGGTGGCTCAGTGGGTTAAAGCCTCTGCCTTGGGCTCAGGTCATGGTCCCAGGGTCCTGGGATCAAGCCCCGCATCGGGCTCTCTGCTCAGCAGGGAGCCTACTTCCTCCTCTCTCTCTGCCTGCCTCTCTGCCTGCTTGTGATTTCTGTCTGTCAAATAAATAAATAAAATCTTTAAAAAAAAAAAAGAAATCTCTTTTTTTAGTAAATACAGACATATGCACAGATATCAGATGGACTCGGAGGAGAGAAGTGCAAGGCTAATCTGTTCAGATAGAAGGTAAATCAAAAAGAGAAAATTACCACTGTTGTTCTTCAGACTAAGTTAAATGTAACATTTCTGTTGTCTGTCATCATCAGTTGCAGTGATGATAGACCAGCAGACTGGGAGATCTCTAATAAGCCAGGAAGCCCCTGCTGAGCTGCATCAAACATTGACTCTGACCCACACTGACCAGAGAAACAAAAGAATTTGTCTGAATATCTAACATACCACAGAGATCATGGAAAACCCAAGCCAAATTCCATTCATTGCCTCAAAAGAGTGAAAATGTCATGCAATACTGACATGTCCCTAAAGTTGAAAAACAATTAAATATTTGTCAAATTGAGCCTTTTCTCTTTGGCTCAAGTTCTGTTTAGGGTTTCCTGCAGCTCACTCAATATATTTTCCAAAATGAGTGGTAACATGGTCCCAATGGGTTGGTACACTTAAATTAGCTTAATTTTAGTAGGATTTATTTTAAAAGGAACTTTTTGTTTATTTTATTCTATTATGTTATGTTATGTTATCTTAGTCACCATAGAGTACATCATTAGTTTTTGATGTTGTGTGCCACGATTCATTGTTTGCATATAACACCCACTGCTCCATGCAATCCATGCCCTCCTTAATACCCATCACCTGGCTAACCCGTCCCCCACTCCTTCCCTCTGAAACCCTCAGTTTCTTTCCCATAGTCTCTCACAGTTTGTCTCCCCCTTCCAATCCCCCCCTTCATTCTTCCCTTCCTCCTCCTAACATCCTCCATACTATTCCTTATGTTCCACATACAAGTGAAACCACATGATAGTTGGCTTTCTCTGCTTGACTTATTTCACTCAGCATGTCTCCCCAGGTCCATCCCTGTTGATGCAAATGGTGGCTATTCAACCTTTCTGATGGCCGAGTAATATTCCATTATATATATGGAGCACATCTTCTTTATCCATTTGTCTGTTGAAGCGGATCTCAACCTGGGCTTCTTGTGGTTCCTCTACCTCTGTGTGGATCCTCTACAATGTACGTGGCTAAGATGTAGCGGAAACACAAGAAGCCCAGGGCTAATAATATGGGGGCAGTTACTTCCCCTAGGCCCCAAGAGAGGAGGGAAGAAAGCAGTTTTCAGAACCCAAAAGGAAAAAGTTGTGTGAAGGAAGCAAAAATTCTCAGCCAGCCCAAGGTGACCTTGCAGCAAGGCATGCAGGAAATAAATCTCTCTCTCTCTCTTTCTCTCTCCCTCAGACTTTCTCCACGGTTGCCCCCATAGAACCTACCTAGAAGCCAGGGGACATATAGGCCAGCATCTCAGGGCAGACAGCAGGGTAAAGATAAAAGGAGAACAGCTCTGGAGGACAAATGAAAACTACGCAACACTTCATGTTTTAGGAGGAAACACTTATTTTCCTTAGCACTGACCTCTACTGAGTCACTACTGCATGCGATGTACAGTCAATTGTAAGAACACGATGGGGATGGGCTAAAAGAGGTTGAAGATGAAGGGAGGGAGACTAACAAAGGGAGGAAGAGCTTCTCCTACAGGAAATTAAAACCTGTTTTCAACTGCGGCAAATCTCATTCAATGACCATATTTACAGGAACAAAATCTACTCCAGAGTGTCATCTGTGGAGCAGCAGCATCCGCATCAGCTGGGAGATTATTAGAAATGCAAGATATCAGGCTGTATGTAACCTAGACCATGAACTCTGAGTCTGCTTTAACCAGATCCCCTGGTACCTGTTATGCACATGGAAGTGTAAGCAGCACTGCTATAAAGACTCCCTAGAGTTACCCAGGGCAATAGGAGAATTTGGGAGTAATTACTGCTAGGGGGATTTAAAGGAAAAGGTTCATGGAGGAGGTATATTTGAGAAGGATATTAAAATACTATTTTATGGAAAACGTGCTTTTAATTCTGTCATAAAGTTAAAAAGCAAATATAGATCATCAATAACCAAGAAACAATATAGTCAAAAACTGATACTAAATATTATTCTAACAATACAAAGTTCTTTCACGATTAAATGAAATTCTTATGCTACATAAATTCTCTAAAGGTTCTCTAAAGAAAGGAAAAAAATCCAGGCTGGTTTAAATTGGAAGGCTGCTGCTTGGGTTTTGTGCTTTGCCATCTTTCTCTTCTGAATGCTACTTTCCTTTCTATTTCCGGCACAACTCTGGTACTTAACTGGTGTTCAGTAGATACTTTTTGATTGATTGAAGTCCAACTGATTTAAAATTGTGTGCTAAACTATAATAATAGATCAGCCTAAAAAAAAAAAAAAAAAAAAGTAGTTGTAGATTTCTACTTAGAGAACAGCACCATCTAGTGTCTTCACAGGAAGGTTCCATCTTCTATGAAGCCTGTTCACCTACAGTATGAGAAAGTTCAACATTTTGAGGAACCTCCATGCTGTTTTCCAGAGTGGCTGCACCAGCTTGCATTCCCACCAACGGTGTAGGAGGGTTCCCCTTTCTCCGCATCCTCGCCAGCATCTGTCATTTCCTGACTTGTTTATTTTAGCCATTCTGACTGGTGTGAGGTGATATCTCATTGTGGTTTTGATTTGCATTTCCCTGATGCCGAGTGATATGGAGCACTTTTTCATGTGAGAAAGTTCTAGGGCTAAAATGAACCTATTGGGCCACGTCTTTCTATCTTACTACACCTATAACAAAGTCTTAGAATTACTTCAGTTTGCTCCTTCCAGACATCAGCTCCATCTCTGAAATGGCAGGAGCGCTTTCATTTACTATGGAAAGACAGCTTTCCCTCAATATCTGTGTGGCCCAGCCCACATTCTCTTACCTTAATCTTTACCAACTCATTGAATGCCACCCTGTTTTCCAATTTCCAGAACCTATATGCCTGTGCCTATGGGTTTCTTTAGACCACCAAAGTCTACCTTGCTGCTCAAACAGCAGGCCAGACTTAGCACCAACCCAACTCCCAGAGGGCCCATACCAATGACTAATGGAATTAGTATATAAATATCCCACTTCCCTTGCCCCTCAGGAGGTAGACTGTGTTTCCTAGAATTTTCGCATGAGATTAAGCACCAGTCATTCAGACTACTAGCTTATTTGGCTGTCTTCTCTTACCTGTCTCACTTCCCTACTACCCTACCAATGTTCTCCTCACCACCAGAAAAACTACTTGTACTCGAGATTTTGCCTTGAGATCTGCTTCAGGGAAAACCCAGACTAAGATATTCTTATTTTAAAAAACATTTTATTGAGGTATGATTTACACATAAAAAGCTATACATGTTTCATACAGAGTGTGGAGATGAGTATATTCCCATGAAACCATCTCCAAAGCCAAGGCCAAAGATATATCCACCACCTTCCAAAGTTTCCTCCCACCCCTTTTATTATCTTTTTGTAGTAAGAACACTTACTATAACCTTTACCCTTTCAGAAAATTTAAAGTATATTGTGCAGTATTGTTAGCTACAGGCACTATGCTGTATAGTAGATATCCAGAACGTATTTATCTTGCATACCTGCAATTCTGTACCCTCTGTCCAACATCTCCCCTGTTCCCTCTCCCCTCAACTCCTGGCAACCACCATTCTAATCTCTGTTTATATGAGTTTTTGACTATTTTAGATTCCACAGATAAGTAAGACCATACAGTATTTGTATAATTCAGCCTTAAAAAAAATAACGAAATTCTCACTCATCTATGGAAGCTAAAAAAAAAAAAAAAAAAAAAAAAAAAGAATAAGCAAACAAAAGGGAAAAATGAATAATGTAAATACAGAAAACAAACTGAGGTTTGCCAAAAGGAAGAGGGGTAAGGGATAGGCAAAATGGGTGAACACAAGTGGGACATACAGGCTTCCAGTTAGGGACTGAATAAGTCATGGAAATAAAAGGGACAGCCTAGGGAATATATAGTCAATGATATCGCAATAGCTTTTTAAAAAATTCATCCTGAATATTACTACCTTTATTTTTTTAAAGATTTTATTTATTTATTTACTTGAGAGAGAGAGAAGGAGAGAGAGATAGCACATGAGCAGGTAAGCACAGAAGGAGAAGCAGAAGTAGACTCCCCATGGAGCAGGGAGCCTGATGTGGGACTCAATCCCAGAACCCTGGGATTACAACCTAAGCCCAAGGCAGACCCTTAACCAACTAAGCCAGACAGGTACCCCTGTAGTAGGATTTTATGGTAACAGGTGGTAGCTATACTTGTTGTGATCATAGCATAATGTATAGAGAAGCTGAATCATTATGTTGTACACCTGAAACTAATAACACTGTCAACTATACTCAAATACAAAAAAAAAAAAAATTAAATAAGGAAATTCTGCCGTTTGTGACATCATGGATAGACCTGGAGGACATTATGCTAAGTGAAATAAGTGAGCACAGAAAGACATTCTTATTACACCATATGCCATCCAAAGCCACTGGTTAAGAAGACAGGTAGAGGGACGCCTGGGTGACTCAGTCGTTAAGTGAGTACCTTTGGCTCAGGTCATGATTCCAGGGTCCTGGGATGGAGCCCCACATTTGCTGCCTGCTCAGCAGGGAGCCTGCTTCCCCCTCTCCCATTCCCCCTGCTTGTGTTCCCTCTCTCACTGTGTCTCTCTCTGTCAAATACATAAATAAACTCTTTAAAAAAAAAAAAAGACAGGTAGAAAAGCAGCGTGCCATGCCTGGTTTCTCATCTGCTAACCCCACCAACCTAAGGCTGTAATCCCTGCAACACAGGAATTTTACATGATGGCAGAGGCTTTGTTTTATTCACTGCTGATCACCAACACCTAGGAAAGTGCCCACAAACAGCAAGTGCTTAATAAATATTTGCTGGCTACAAGTTGTTGTTGGACATAAATATAGCTCTGAATTTAAAAAGAATGTCACCTTATGATGAACAAGATTATGTATTAAAATATTAATCTCATGTCTTTTAATTCCCAATACTTCCATTATGAAAACATTTTTAGCAAAACTCATAGGTCCACATCTGAGGCTAATCAAATACATGTCACTGGAATAAAAGTGTATTATATATACATATATATATATATATATATATATATATGACTTTTTAAGTATGTGATTATTAAGGTAAGTATTCCCTTGGTTTGTATTTTGCCAAATTAACATTTTAATTAATTCTATTTATGAGAAAGGAAGTACTATAAAATTTTAAACTGATGCCTAAAGCTACATGAGAAAAAATTTTCCCCTTTTCCCTACAAAAGAAAACATGATTTCCAATTCACTGTGTCTTCAAATTAATCATACATTTGAAAAAAATATATAAACATACATTCAAGATTTGTTACTATTGACCACACTGACACAGCAGAGTGTCTCAGCATGTGAGGTATTTTCCTAATCAAAGGATATTATAATATTAGTAGAGGAAAATGAATGAAATCTGGAAGTTTAGACCAGAAGAGGTTGAAAAGATAATTTATCTTATCTCATTCAGGGCAGCAGCAAAGCTGCAAATGACCATTCATCAGGGAAAGTGAGGTAAATGAAGATTAGGCAGGGCCTAGGAGTGCTGGTCCTCCAAAGAGTGATCTATAGCTCAGCTGTCACAGTCCAAGGAGGACTTTACCCAGATCAGCGCTCATAACCAAAGGGTTCAATATGGTGGGTAGAGTCTGACATGTAGCATCTTCCTGGCTCAAGAGAGGGGTGATAAGCCTGGGTTTAAGCAAAACACAGGTCAGATCTATAGCCACAGAGCAGAGAGAGATGGGCAGACGGGGGCTTCAGGCAGGTTTCCAATTCCCTAACTAAGCATCCCAAGATGCAGGGCAAAGCTCAAGTCCTAAGAAGAACTAAAATGGAAACCATGAATTAAGAGGGTACATCCATGTGGAAAACTGGGATACACAGCTTAGCTGATGCCCTGAACCTGGTCCCAAGAAGGTCTGAAACTGGGAACAAACACACGTTAATTCCAAATGCCCTCTGATGGGGATAAGGATCAGGTCTGGAACTCATGTTTAGAGTGACTGAGAGGACCTCGGCCTAAATGTCAAAAGTCATCAGGATTTCCAGTTGGATAAAACTGCCAGGGCATTAGGAAATCAGTAGAAGGTGAGAAATTGCCCTTATCCAGCTAGAGTCCCCTAGACAAACCAGAGAAAGATCCATATTTCTCTAAAATGAAGATTTAGAAAAAGGACAGGATGTGGGGTTTTAATGAGTTTAATAATCGCTATCTTGATTTCACCTGTTACGCTCCTTGAGGCTAAAGAAACTGCAGAGTGCACTGAGTTTGAGAGAAGTGCTCCAGAATACAGAAGTGTTTGTTATTCATATCTACCTCCAAATAGGGCAGACTGAGTACAAATCACAGTGTACCTAGAAAACATATATTAATTTGAGTGTTCATTTACTTGGATCTTTTATTTCCACATTGTCTCAGTGGGTCCCAAACATCCCAGCCAGGATCACAACAGTCATAACTAAAGACTGCTCAAGGACTACTCCTTTCCCTCAGTTTCCTATGATGATATGACCATGTTCAAGGCCAGCCCTACACAAAAACATGAATGAAGCAGATTCTATGTAACTGAGAGGTCCCATGATTAAGAATTCAGGATAATAAAAGGGAAAAAATTGCCAGCAAAGGCAGGTTCATAACAAAACAAGTAGCTGTTCAGTCTGTCCACAATTCACATCCCACCCCAAATAAGAAAGCTTTACCTAGAATTTTTTTTAATATAATTTTTTATTTTTTATAAACATGTATTTTTATCCCCAGTGGTACAGGTCTGTGAATCACCAGGTTTACACACTTCACAGCACTCACCAAAGCACATACCCTCCCCAATGTCCATAATACCACCCCCTTCTCCCAAACCCCCTCCCCCCAGCAACCCTCAGTTTGTTTTGTGAGATTAAGAGTCACTTATGGTTTGTCTCCCTCCCAATCCCATCTTCTTTCATTTATTCTTCTCGTACCCACTTAAGCCCCCATGTTGCAACACCACTTCCTCATATCAGGGAGATCATATGATAGTTGTCTTTCTCCGCCTGACTTATTTCGCTAAGCATGATACCCTCTAGTTCCATCCATGTTGTCGCAAATGGCAAGATTTCATTTCTTTTGATGGCTGCATAGTATTCCATTGTGTATATATACCACATCTTCTTGATCCATTCATCTGTTGATGGACATCTAGGTTCTTTCCATAGTTTGGCTATTGTGGACATTGCTGCTATAAACATTCGAGTACACGTGCCCCTTTGGATCACTACGTTTGTATCTTTAGGGTAAATACCCAATAGTGCAATTGCTGGGTCATAGGGCAGTTCTATTTTCAACATTTTGAGGAACCTCCATGCTGTTTTCCAGAGAGGTTGCACCAGCTTGCATTCCCACCAACAGTGTAGGAGGGTGCCCCTTTCTCCGCATCCTCGCCAGCATCTGTCATTTCCTGACTTGTTGATTTTAGCCATTCTGACTGGTGTGAGGTGATATCGCATTGTGGTTTTGATTTGTATTTCCCTGATGCCAAGTGATATGGAGCACTTTTTCATGTGTCTGTTGGCCATCTGGATGTCTTCTTTGCAGAATTTTTCAAGCCAAAATGTATTGCTTTGACTTGGTTATTTTCCTTCGGGTGAAAAGTAGGGATACATTAAGGGCACGTGATAGAATTGTTTCTTTTTATATTTTCTTCATAAGTATACCCTTTATTCACTAAATGCTAATAACTAAAGCATAATACTTTCCAATTAGTTCAGCTTATTATTTTGCTTGTGTAAACAGTGTAGAAAAATGGTAACGTTAACCATTTAGGTTTATTGACATTAAGGCCAGGACCCCAGCACAAAATTAAAGTCAAACTGTGAAGATAAATGCAACTTAAAGATTGAACAAGGTGAGTCTTAAACCATGTCACCCATCCTCAGCTTAGTTCACTGATATGTTAACGATCTACACACAGGACCACTGTGAATGCTTGTCAACCAGTCTGGGATGAGGGGGGAAGCAGACTGGCTACTACAGTAATCACTGATCTGGAGGGGCTGAGCTTTATCAAGGCAGTGCTATCAAGTACCCAGAAGCGATACACTCATGAGAAATACTATGATAGGCACTTCTAATTTTTCCCTTTCTTTCTCTCATAGTAAGAGAACCCCTGAATTTAAGCCAGACTCATAGCCTCCCCAATTCAAAACGTTTTCCATGCTGCTCTGTTGCTAGGTGTGGTCCCATGTGTCTACATTCTGGCCAAATGAACAAGAGCAAAAGTAAAGTTCACAGCTGTGGGGTCACATACTTAACAGCAAAGAAGTAGCTCTCCATTGCCATTTTATACCCTTCTTGTTGGCCGGAACTCAAATGTTAAGAGAATCATCTTGGACCCTATGGAAGTGGTCAATACTCTAAGAATGGCAGAGCAACAAGATGAAGGGTGTGAAGGGTGCCTGGGCCCTTGATGACGTCTCAGTAGAATGCTACCATAACTGCTGAGATTTTAATTTGAGAAACGAACAAGCTTCTATACTGTTTAAAGCTTTGTTGATTTTATTCTCTGTTAAAGCAGAGATGACATACTGTTATAGATAATGGCAAATAATGTCTTACTAATAATATTTTAAGGCTAGATGATGTGAGTTATTAGTTCTGGTATAAATTAGAGTAGTTGTCCTATTGTAACACTCCTCACAATAACTTGTATTCCAGAATGTTTGATAGAGCAGAAGAAAAGGAGTTTAATAGTATATAGCATGTCATAAATTGTATGAAGTCCACCATGCACCCACAATATGTGTTCAACATGTGAATGCTATCTGTCCTGTGTGCTGTGGGTTGAAAACTGCTAGACTGGAACAGGAAGCTAAGAGAACCATGGCTATAGGTTTAATATCCATGTAGATTATTTTTCTTCATATGCAGATTATATTTGTCACCTCAGTTACTAATTTGGCTAATTCATATTATAAGGCAAAACCATCAAGAAAGCTGGATGCAGGGGCGCCTGGGTGGCTCAGTGGGTTAAGCCGCTGCCTTCAGCTCAGGTCATGATCTCAGGGTCCTGGAATCGAGCCCCACATCGGGCTCTCTGCTCAGCAGGGAGCCCTCTCTGCCTGCCTCTCTGCCTACTTGTGATCTCTCGCTGTCAAATAAATAAATAAAATCTTTAAAAAAAAAAAAAAAGAAAGAAAGCTGGATGCAAAATAATCTTTACCCATGAAAAAATTGTGTAGGACACAAATCCTACTGGTGGGAAGGGACCCAAAAGGGCGTAACAGAAGTATAATGAATTAAATAATAAAAGTATAGTTTACTTATAAAATTATCAAGAAATAAAAATAAATACATAAGAGCCTATATTGGCCAGAGCAAGCTTCCTCCCAAACTATTGGTACAGCATATATTGATTCCAAAGAAATAATCAGATGAGTACACAAAGATGTAATGTGGTAACCTATTCATAACAGCAATATTTATAATAGTGAAAAAATGGCTGGAACCCACATGTCCAACAACAAAGATCTGGCTAAGTAAATTTGTCGTCTCTAACATGGGATAACTGCAGCCATTAAAACTGAATTTTAGTGGTGCCTGGGTGGCTGATCGGTTAAGTGTCTACCTTTGGCTGAGGTCATGATGCTGAGGTCCTGGGTTTGACCCCCACATCAGGCTCCCTGCTTAGCAGGAAGTCTGCTTGTCCCTCTCCCTCTGCTGCTCCCCCTGCTTGTTCTGTCTCTAATTAATTAATTGATTAATTTTAAAATCTTTTTAAAATTTTTTTGAAAATTGAATTTTAGATTATTTTATTACATTATATGCATTGACAGTACAGGTTTAAAAATGTGCAAAACATGATGCTGATTTTGTTCAAAAAATACCACCCTGGGGACGCCTGGGTGGCTCAGTGGCTTAAACCGCTTCCTTCAGCTCAGGTCATGATCCCAGGGTCCTGGGATCGAGTCCCGCATCGGGCTCCTTGCTCAGCAGGGAGCCTGCTTCTCTCTCTGCCTCTGCCTGCCTCTCTGCCTACTTGTGAGCTGTCAGATAAATAAATAAATAAATAAATAAATAAATAAATCTTCCAAAAAAGAAAAAAGAAACAAAGTTTACATATAAGTGATATGTTGATTAGTCCTAATACATGCCAAAACCTGAAAGATAAAAGCAAACCAATTTCAATTTATAATGTCATGATGCATTAGCATTAGCCAGAGGCTTTTGCAAGGTCCACCTTCAATATAATTCATCTTTTCACTTACCAGTTCAATCATCAGGCCCTACAGATATTCTTTAGAGGTCAGCACGAAAACTTCCCAAAAGAAATTCTACCTGATAAAACTATCACTGTCATGGAGAACACCATAAAATGTCAAAAAGCACTTAGAGTTTTCACCATTGTTACCTTTGCTTAGTATAAATAATGAATGAATAACTGGATAAGGTAAAAGGTGCTCTGCATATGATTCATAAGTGTCAGAGGTAGATGAATTAAATACTCTCTCAAAATGCCTTATAACCCTGTATTTCTCATCTTTGTTATTTTCTTGACATCAGAAAAAAGTTATCCTATGCCAAAACTGAACCCAGAGAGAACAGCAGGAATAAAAAGATATGAGAATCAATGAATTGGCCCAATCCAATTATGTTCAGGAATCAGAAGAGATCATGTTAACTACTGTGGGTGTAGGAAGACATAATAATGGCTCGCAAAGATATTCACATGCAAATCTTAGAACCTTTGAAAATGTTATCTTACATACAAAAGAAGATTTGCAAATGTGATTAAGTTAAGGATCTTGAAATGGGAAGATTATCCTGGATTATCTGAGAGACCCAAACAAATCCTGTGAACACCTAAAAACAGATGATTTATTCCAGGTGAATCAGAGAGAAGCATGACAATGGAAGCCATGATGGAGTATGTTAAAAAGCACATAAAGAGACGTCCTGTTGAACACAAAACACTGCACACTTGCATTTAACTCAGTTCCTCTAGTCCCTCAACAAAGTCTAGAAAAGTAGAGTAAATACACATTTTTGGAAAACATAGCCCTATCAGGACAAAGAGAATATGAGAAGAGATACATGCAACAAAATTTTGGATGCTGAAAAGATTAATAAGTGATAAAGTAAAGTGACTTGGCAGATATAAGAAGCTGAAGCTGTAGGGAACAAAGTTAAAAACCAACCTGGTTTATACTGTTAAATCTCTGACATGCTAATAAATTGAAAATACCAAGTGGTATCTCAAGGTAAGGGGGGCAAAGGTCCTGTTAAGTCTTGATCTTGGGGTCACTGAGATTGAGCCCTGTGTCGGGCTCCAAGCTCAGTCCTCTGCTCATGCCCCGTCTCTCTCTAAAATAAATAAATAAACCTTTTTAAAAAAACTACTAATGCCGGATTCCACTTCTCCAGATTCTGACTGATTTAAATAGTCTACAGTCCTACCCTATGACCCAGTAATTGCACTACTGGATATTTACCCAAGGAATACAAAAACACTAATTCAAAAGGGTATAGGGACCCCTATGTTTACTGCAGCATTATTTATTTGTTTATTTGTTTGTTTATTTATTTTAAAGATTTTATTTATTTATTTGACAGATAGAGATCACAAGTAGGCAGAGAGGCAGGAGAGGGTGGGGGGAGCAGGTTCCCCACCGAGCAGAGAGCCCAATGCAGGGCTCGATCCCAGGACTCCAGAACCATGACCTGAGCTGAAGGCAGAGGCTTTAAACCACTGAGCCAGCCAGGTGTCCCTATTGCAGCATTATTTAAAACAACTAAATTATGGAAGCAGCCCTGTGTGCAACCATAGCTGAATGATTACAGAAGATGTGGTATACAGATACAATGGAATATTATTTAGCCATGAAAAGAATGAAATCTTGTCATTTGCAACCATGTGAATGGAGCTAGAGAGTATTTTGATGGTGAATTAAGTCAATCAGAAAAAGACAAAGACCAGGGCACCTGGGTGGCTCAGTGGGTTGAGCCGCTGTCTTCAGCTCAGGTCATGATCTCAGGGTCCTCGGATCGAGTCCTGCATCGGGCTCTCTGCTCAGCAGGGAGCCTGCTTCCTCCTCTCTCTCTTTCTCTGCCTGCCTCTCTGCCTACTTGTGATCTCTCTCTGT
>NC_081575.1:105268196-105269697 GCF_022355385.1 Mustela nigripes | reverse complement strand
AGGCTCCCTGCTGAGCAGAGAGCCTGCTTCCTCCTCTCTCTCTTTCTCTGCCTGCCTCTCTGCCTACTTGTGATCTCTCTCTGTCAAATAAATAAATAAAATATTTTTTAAAAAAAGAAAAAGACAAAGACCGTATTATTTCACTCATGTGAAATTTAAGAAACAAAACAAAGGGGAAAAAAAGAAAAATAAACCAAGAAACAGACTCTGCACTATAGAAAACAAATTGATGGTTACCAGAGGGGAGGTGGATGGAAGGACGGGTGAAATATGTGACACGGATTAAAGAGTGCACTCATCATCATGAGCACTGACTAATGTACAGAATTGTTGAATCATCCCATTGTACATCTAAAACTAATATAACACTGTATGTTAACTATACTGGAAATTAAAATAAAACCTGATAAAAAAAAGAATTTTGGAATCACTATATTGTACACCTGAAACTAATATAACACTGTATGTTGCCTATACTGGATTTAAAATAAAAAACTTAGTAAAATTTTTTTAAAAAATCAATAGTCTATAGATCAGCATGGGCATCAGGATATTTTAAATTTCCTCTGATGATTCTACAGGCAATCAAGTTTCAGAGACACTCTAAGTGATGGTAGGCAAAAAGCACATAAAAACACAAATTCTATTTGGAGGAAGGTACATCATTACTAGGTGTTTCAAGTGCAATGACCATAACACAGAAGAAAAAGAACAAAGATCCATGAAATGAGATAACATAATTAAGAATACATAAGAAATAGCATGGAGGACCACAGGGAAGGGAGGGAAAACTGAAGGGGGTGGGGGGAATCAGAGGTGGAGGCGAACCATGAGAGACTACAGACCATGGGAAACAAACTGAGGGTTATGGGGAGGGGTGACAGAAATAGAGTAACTGGGTGATGAGTATTAAGGAGGGCACATGTGGTGATGGGTACTGGATGTTATATGCAACTAATGAATCACTGAACACTACATCAAAAGCTAATGATGTACTATATAATGCCTAACTGAACATAATTTTAAAAAAGGGAAAAAGAATAAGAGGCTGTAGAAACAAACCCTCAAAGACCTCAAATATAGAAATGAATTAAAAGACACAGAACTAAAACAACTAGTTTTACTATGCTTAAAGAATTAAAAGACAAGCTTGAAATTGTCTTTACTGGAAATCATAAAAAGTGTCCAAGGAGATTTGAAAATGTAGCCAAAGAACTTAGAGAAACAACAACTACAATCCAAAATTTCCACTCAGTATATGACTTTAACGGCAGATTACACATTACAGAAGGGAATTCCTAAACCGAAGTATAGTTCAAAAGAAATTATCCAGAATGCAGCAGAGAAATATAAAAATATATTAAAATTAATAAAAATCCTTTAAAAGACTACATAACATATAGTGGGAAATGGTTTAATATACCTTTAAATAGAATTCCAGGGGAGAAAAGAAAGGATAGAAGAAAAAAAAGTGGCAGAGCATGAATGAAAAACAGATTCA
>NC_081575.1:105247347-105267796 GCF_022355385.1 Mustela nigripes | reverse complement strand
AATATATGTTTATAAAAAATAAAAAATTAAAAAAAAATTTAAAAAAAAAAAAAAAAGAGTGACTGTAAATTGAAAACATTTCCAGATAAACCCAAATTGACATAATTTGCCTCCAAAAAAAAAAACTCACTCAAGGAAATTCTAAAGGACGTATTTCTGCAGAAAAAAAATAAAATTCCAGAAGAAAGAATTAAGATGGAACAAAGAATACAGAGCCATGAGAAAGGTAGATATGTGGGTATATCTAAAAGTATATTATTAAAAAAATCGTTCATTCAGATTAAAATATAATTAAGATGCAAAATAAGAATAATTTATAACTGAGGAAAAAATAATGAAATTAAAAGTGTTCTAAGACCCTTATGCTATCTGGGAGAAAAATAAAGGAACCTGTTAATTTTAGACTTGATAAATTAAGTAAGCATACTTTAATTCTAAGGACACTATTAAAAGAAAAAAAGGGTATGACTTTCAAAACCAAAAGAAAGAAAAGAATTAGCATGATTTTAATAAAGTACTCATTACCAAATAAGGCAATAAAAGAGAGAAACATAAAGCACAAAATAGGATAAGTAAGACCAAAACCTATTATTAATTCTTTTAAACATAAATCAATCCAGTGCCCCAGTTAAAAGACAATGGTTCTTAGAAAAATCACACTTTAACCAAAGAACATTTTTTTAAGATTTTGAGAAAGAGCATGATGGGGATGGGCCAGAGGGAGAGGGAGAAGCAGGCTTCCCACTGAGCAGGGAGCCCAATGCGGGGCTCCATCCCAGCACCCTGGGATCATATCCTGAGCCAAAGGCAGACGTTTAAACAACTCAGCCACCCAGGCACCGCTTATTTTATTTTGTTAAGGATTTATTTACTTGAGAGAGAGAGAGCACAGGGTTGGGGGGGGCAGAGGAAAAGGGAAAGAGAACCTCAAGCAGACTCCACGCTAGTACAGAGCCCCATGGTGGGGCTCAATCTCATGACCACAAGATCACAACCTGAGCTGTCCCAACCTGAGCTGACACCAAAAGTCCAACATTTAACCAACTGGGCCACCCACGTGCCCCCAAAGAATGACCTTTTTTAAAAAAAAAAGATTTATTTATTTCAGAGAAAGAGGGGAAGACGGAGAGAGAGTCTTAAGTAGACTTGATGCTGAGTAGGGAGCCCGGAGCCCAAAGCAGGTTCCATCATCCGCCCTTGAGATCAAGACCTGAGATGAAACCAAGAGTCCACCACTTTACCAGCTGCACCATCCAGGCACACCAAGAATGACATTTTAATCAAAGGAGACAATATCTAAAAACTAAGGATAGAGAAATGTTAAAGTACAAAGACAGACAAATATATACCAAGCAAATAATCAAAAGAAAGCTGGAGTAGCTATAGTACTATCAGAAAATATCCAAGTCCAAAAGTATTACCAGAAATAAAGTTAATCACTTTATATAAATCAAAGGTATAGAAGATAAAGAAGATAGATAAAGTCATCTCAAATCTGTATGTAATAATACAGCATCAAAATTATTTAAAGCAAAAATTTACAGAACAGGGCAAAATACACAGAACCATATATATAATGGGAGACTTCAACACAGGTCTCAGTAATAAACCAAGTAGATTTTTAACAATAACACAATCTATCAGAGCAAAGCACTTCTCTCCTTTTCCTTTCTAATCACTTTGTGTGACAAAGGAACAGAGATTATTTCTTGCCCCTTAGGTAGGAAAGAGGCCAAGGTCATGGCTTATATGAGTTGTGACCTGGTTGGGTCCTCTGGGTTGTGGTTAAATACTTCCCACTTAATTGGGCCATTATCGGGCAAATGGATTAGCACTTTAAAGTATAACTACACAGGGAAAATCATCCAGCTACTGAAAAAATTACCCAGAGAATATATAAGAAAGACAACAATAATTACCTAGAAATCAAAAAAAGTCTGTAACCTAAAAATAGTCTCCTGAAAAGGGATTAACAGAGGTCTTCTTCCTAAGGGCACCAATAAGTTTTTATAAACCAAGTACAAATAGTGGTAATAAAACTTAATGAGAAACTGGATTTTTTACAGTATGTATTAAAAATACTCATTTCCTGTTCTCCTGTAGAAGTCTGCATAAGTAAATGTTATTATCATTTTTCTCAAGATCAAACTATTGGAGATTATACATTCCAGTGTTTGTTCCTTAATTCAAAAATAGTTCAGAATCCCAGTCATGAAGAGAAGAAATAGCTAATAATAAATCTCATGAATGCCTACGACTCTCTGAGAACCCCTTAAAAAAGTGACAAATGAGGTATTCATAAGTGAACATTATTAAAAATTTTTCAACTAGTATGAATCATTCCAAACCAAATTATAGTAGAAATGCCATATCTATTTTAAATCCTAAACTATCCACTTAAATGGCCAATAATTTATTCTTTGAGAGAACACGAATAAGACTGCAATCAATTTACATGAGACAGTCCAAGCAAATACGAAACTGCTGCCAAGTTCCAATTGTTCCATCCTAGTAATTTTAGAAAAAAAAAAAAAAAACAAGATTGAGTAGAAAACAAGACAGTTGTTTTTATAACTTAGCTATAAATAAAATGAAGTGTGGGAGTGTGGGTGGTTGTGTGCAAAAATCTCATCAAAGAATGTATGAATGTGCTTGGGAAATAGCTTTGACAAACCAGAGTCACCTCTAGGCCACATGGTACCTCCTCTTTCTTTGAACACTTTTATGCAATATACAAACACACATTTCTATGTAATAAGAGCCCCGCACAAAAACTATTCTTACAACCTTGGGTAACTTCTATCTTATTTATCAAAAGTAAACACAATTGGGGTACCTGGGTGGCTCAGTGGGTTAAAGCCTCTGCCTCTGGCTCAGGTCATGATCCCAGGGTCCTGAGATCAAGCCGCACATCAAGCTCTCTGCTCAGCAGGTAGCCTGCTTCCCCTCCTCTCTTTTTGCCTGCCTCTCTGCCTACTTGTGATCTCTGTCAAATAAATAAATAAAATTTTTGAAAAACACACACACAATCATTCGATACCTACTTTATCCCCAAGTGAACCCTCACCTCAGCAAACACAACCTAAGAGGAAAGCCTAAGAAGAAACAAAAGGCAAATCACCTTGCCATGGCCCAAGGAAGACTAGGAGAATATATATACCAAAATATTAACTGAAATTGTCTCTGGGGCAGTAAAGTTAATGCCGATCGTTTCTCTACTTTGTCCTCTGTATTTGCTGGACTTCCTACCCTCAAAACCAAATACTCAAGTATCAACATTCTTTTCTCCCCCAGCTCACTAGCTTCAACCCTTCACACCATAATGATGTTTCTAGGCCTATAAAAGATGGTTACTTGTGATCTAATTGCTAAACTCAACACAGAAAGCACATATTGCACATAGCAAACATCACTTTGGAAAGTTCCTTCAGTTACTCATGACAAGTAGTTTTCTGTCCATAACAAATGTTACATTGTGTACTACCCATAAACTAATAATTGGATCCCCTAAAATTTTAAAATTTCTGAGCTTCACTGAAGGAAGTAACAAAATCAAAATCTGTGTGCAGTTGTCTGCGCTATCAAACCACACTACCATTGAGATAATGCTCGTACTCTAAGTGCCCATGTGGTTATCTTCCTTTCTTCAATCAGGGTCCCACTAGGAGGAAAATGAGAAACAGAGCTTTCAGCAGTTTGATGGAATATTCTAGAGAGAAGATGACAAAAATGTCAAAACACAGGTATGAAGAGGAAGAGATTTCCAAAATATTATTATTACTGTCCAGTTCAAAAAATGTTACTTAAACCCATTGAAAATGATGATTTAAGGTTTGAAAATGCAGCTTGCTTAATGTTTATATATACATTAAAATAAAAACGTAATAACAATGAAAAAAATGGAAACTCTACAGATGCCTCTTTGCTAACAGCCATATCTGAAAGAACAACTCCAATTGACCTCTACCCTCCCTTCCAACTTATTTTGTTTAGAGCACTTACAACAGCCTGACACTGTTAATATCTACTTGCTAATTTGTTTAATGTCTCCTCCACTAGAATGTGAGTTCCAAGAAGGCAGAGACTTTGTGTGTTTTGCTCACTGCTGTGTCCTCGGTGAGCTTAGAAGGGATGGCACATAATAGGTGTGCAATAAATGCAAAAAATATTCTTTAAGGTAAACATTAAATCCCTAATTTGTTTTGTTTTGTTTTAATTATTTCTATTAACAATAACGTATTATTTGCCCCAGGAGTACAGATCTGTGAATCGTCAGGTTTACACACTTCACAGTACTTACCATATCACATACCATCCCCAATGTCCATAACCCAATCACCTTCTCTACACTGCTCCCAGACCCCAGCAACCCTCAGTTTGTTTTGTGAGATTAAGAGTCTCTTATGGTTTGTCTCCCTCCTGATCCCATCTTGTTTCATTTTTTTCCCTCCCTACCCCCCACAACCCTCCACCCTGCCTCTCAAATTCCTCATATCAGAGAGATCATATGGTAATTGTCTTTCTCTGATTGACTTATTTCACCCAGCATAATACCCTCTAGTTCCATCCACGTCATTGTAAATGGCAAAATTTCATTTCTTTTGATGGCTGCATAGTATTCCACCTAGTATGTTTTAATATTAAGCCCCTGTAATCTTAATACATGTTCTCACCTATGTTTATTGTTTTTTTTTTTTTTTGAAGATACTCCACTGTTCTTTTCACTCTTTCTTTGGATAAAGGTATTAGCAAAATTAGGACATTAACTGCCCAGTTTAGGGTCAAACAGGACTAGGGCCATACATCAATGACTGTACCTTACTTCACAAACTATTTCACAAATCTTGCATTTCTCAGGGTTTTTTTTCCTAAATCATTGAGTTTTTGTAGAATTATTTCTATTTCTTACAATATAGTTTCTTATTCTGTCATTTTAGGCCACTGAATTATAATGGTTCTGTATGGCGTACCTTCAATATTCACTTCAAAAACTGACTTATGCCAATATATCTCTAGTACTGTAAATTCAGGTTTACTTACAGATGATTCTAGAATACAACCTATCCAGCAAATTTACTGGTACCTTTCAAATAGTATTTTGTGATCTTCTGTAACCTGATATAATCTGTCTTAAGAACACATTTTACAAATACATAAAGTCATTAGATGAGTTTGATCAAACCAATATTTATATTTTGCTTCCTAGGGAGTTTTAATGTGTTCTTTGAAAAGATGAATAAAAGATATTTCTGAGAAAATGAAAGGCAATGTGAATGTTTTCATTTCCTATATTTATACCTTATCTCCTTCTAAAACCGATTTCAGACAATTGATAGTAATAAATAAACTCTTCAAGGTGAAAAATATATAACAACTCAAGGACAATGGAACATAAAGGAATAATGATAAGATATGGCCAGAGGAGTATCCTTTAAAATAACTAGAAGACAAAGAACAAACTATAAATAATTACACTTTATTGTTTTCCCCTGTCATTGTGACTATGTAAAATTTCTATACCACGAGAAAAGAAGAGGAAAGTATTCAATTCTCCCTGAAAAGGATTCAATTAAAAAAAAAAAAAAACTAGAGAATATCTGCTTCAGGGCGCCTGGGTGGCTCAGTGGGATAAGCCGCTGCCTTCGGCTCGGGTCATGATCTCAGGGTCCTGGGATCGAGTCCCGCATCGGGCTCTCTGCTCAGCAGGGAGGCTGCTTCCTCATCTCTCTCTCTCTGCCTGCCTCTCTGCCTACTTGTGATCTCTCTCTGTCAAATAAATAAATAAAATCTTTAAAAAAAAAAAAGAATATCTGCTTCATGTTTGAACATGTAACAGAAATTGTTCCTGGTTAAGCTTGGCCTCAGATTCTACTGATACAAGTAGGATTCAGTCTTCAAAGTAGGGTTTCTGTGCTCTAGGGGGTGTGTATGACAACCTATCAACCCACTTGGAGTGAATGGGAACTTTTTTAAAAAGATTTTATTTATTTATATGATAGAGAGAGAAACAGCAAGAAAGGGAACACAAGCAGGGGGAGTGGGAAAGGGAGAAACAGGCTTCCCACTGAGCAGGGAGCCTGATGCGGGGCTCGATCCCAGGACCCTGGGATCATGACCTGAGCCGAAGACAGATGCTTAACGACTGAGCCACCCAGGCATCCCTAGGACTTTTTATATTTAATTTTATAACATCCATTTAAATTTATATTCTCAGGTTCTGTAATGTTCACCTTACATATTTGGAATACTTCTTTTAAGTCTAATTTCAAAGCACAAATATATTTTTAACAAAATTGGGATCAGAATATATATACATATACATCTATGTATAAACATACATACATATAAATGTGCATGCATATATAACGTGTGGTTTAAATATTATCATTTTTACTAAGCATTCTATCATAAGCATTTTCTTAGGCATTAAATATTACTTGGAAAAACAAATTTATTAAATACATTGTGTGGATGAATTATAAATTCCATTTAGCTGTAATCCCTTGTTGTTGGATTTGTTTCCAAGATTAACTATTTTAAATAAAGTTGTGATGACATCTTTGCACACAAAGACTTTCTTTCTTTAAAAGAAGAATTACTGTGTCAAAAGGCATGAACATTTTTAACATTTATGATATGGATATTATGTTATTTTCACAAATGTAAACATTGTAATTGGAAAAAGTACCTTAACTGATCATTATTTTGCCCTCTTCCCATTACATATTAACAGCTAAGGCATAGTACATTAATGTACTATTGTTACTAAAAAGAACTATTTTTCTGAACCTATTATTTGTCTCTTCAAATTAACATCATGATAAAAGATGTCCTCTTAGAAAAATAAACCTATTTATGTTTGGCCTTTGTGTGTTGGGTAGAAGTAAAAAAGAAGGGATGTGTAAGCTTTCAATTATACAGTCCTTTATTGCTGAGAACTACAACTAACCTCTTCCATGAAAAACACTATTGAAAGCAATTCCAGGGCTAAGAAGTCCTGGGGAGATATCAAGATACAACCACAGTCATGTCACATGTAGCCATCACGTTGCAACTTTTGTCCTTGAATAAGATCACGTCACATGAAGTCACCATATTGCAACCTTTATCCTTGAATAAGGTCACCTGGAATAGCACAAAACTCAAGAAATATTCTACTCTTTTACTTCTCTTGTTATATTCTTTAATTTCTCTCACCATATTATGCTGACGTGCACTCCACATCATCATCCAGGTAACAGATGCTATGGGCAGCAAATGAGGAGACATTTAAAATAACAAGATTTGGGGCACCTGGGTGACTCAGTTGGTTAAGAATCTGTCTTTGGCTTGGATCCTGATCTGGGGTCCTGGGATCAAGCCCTGCATTGTGCTCCCTGCTCAGCGGGGGGCCTGCTTCTCTCTTTACTCCCAGCTCCTACTCTCTCTCGTTATCTTTTTCTCTCTCTCAAATGAATAAATAAAATCTTTTGAAGAATTAAAAGGTAAAATAACAAGTTTTAACAACAATAACAATTATAAAAACAAGAAATACCCTGAATATTCAGGCTACTCTGAGAACAATGCAGTTTGAAAGGATCAAACGTTTGTTTGAAAGGTAGTTTGGTTTGTTTCTCTGCATTATGTGAAAGAGAGTATAACATTAATCTTCTTTTACACAGAAACTTAAAAAATTTAAAAGGACAGGTATAATTGTGATTCTTTAAGTTAAAAAATACAAACAAAATAAACCCATGCTTATATGGTCAATTAATCTGTGATAGAGGAGGCAAGAATACAAAATGGGGAAAAAACAGTCTCTTCAATAAATGGTGCTGAGAACACTGGACAGAGACATGTAAAGCAATGAATGGGACTACGTTCTTCCACCACACACAAAAATGAACTCAAAATGGATTAAATACCCAAATGCGAAACCTGAAACCATAAAAATCCAAGAACAGCACAGGTAATGATTTCCCTGACACTGGTCATAACATTTTTCTAGATAGGTCTCCTAAAGTAAGGGAAACAAAAGCAAAAATAAACTGTTGGAACTACATCAAAATGAAAATCTCTTACACAAAGGAGGGAGATGGGGGAATGGGTGAAACAGGTGATGGGGATGAAGCAGAGCACTTAGCATTATGAGCACCAGCTGACCTATGGAACTGCTTAATCACTATACTGTACATCTGAAACTATAACACTGTGTATTAACTATACTGGAATAAAATATACTGAAGAGATGTACTACCCAATTCCAATGTAAACCCTAATTCAAGCAAACTGTAAAATACATATATATGGGGGTGCTTGGGTGGCTCAGTGGGTTAAGTCTCTGCCTTCAGCTCAGGTCATGATCTCAGAGTCCTGGGATAGAGCCCCTCATCAGGCTCCCTGCTCGGCAGGGAGTCTGTTTCTCCCTCTCCCTCTACCCCCTCCCTTACTTGTGCTCTCTCTTGCTCTCACTCTCATTCTATCTCAAAGAAATAAATAAAATCCTTTTAAAAATACATATATGTGTATACATACACAAGTGTGTATAAATAAATATATATAAAACAATCAAGAAAATGTGATCTCTAACTAAATTTCTAAACACAATAAGTTATTCTAACTTTTTAGCTATGATAAATGATACTATGTTTTAAAAGGTAAGCATGTTCATCTTTAAAGGTATATTCTTAGGGGCAGCTGGGTGGCTCAGTGGGTTGAGCCTCTGCCTTCAGCTCGGGTCATGGTCTCAGGGTCCTGGGATCGAGCCCCACATCGGGCTCTCTGCTCAACGGGGATCCTGCTTCCCCCTCTCTCTCTGCCTGTCTCTCTGCCTGATTGTGATCTTTGTCAAGTAAATAAATAAAATCTTTAAAAAAAAAGTTATATTCTGAAATATTAAAAGATGAAATATGGTGGCTGGAATTTGCTTCACAATAATACTAGTGAGTGGGTAGCAATATATGTAGAACAAAATTGGACAAGAACTGATCACTGTTGAAGCTGAGTGGTAGGTACACGGGAGCTCATCATACTATTTCTCTATTCTTGTGTACATTTGAAGTTTTCCATTATAAAAGTAACAAAAAATACAATGAAAGAATTATTGGGTATACCAATTCTTCTTGAACTTTATATTTAAGAAAACATATCCTATACGAAAAGATAATAGCATTATCACTCATTCATCCATCCATTCAGCAAATATTTGAAAGCCCAATGTACCAGAAGGGGAGGAGGAAGAATCAAATGTATATCATAAGTTCCCTGTACCCACAAAGAGCTTACAGACCATTAATATTCATAACATATTTGGGTGATGGGTATTAAGGAGAGCATGTGATGTGATGAGCACTGGGTGTTACACACGACTAGTGAATTGATGAACATTACATCAAAACCTAATGATGTACTCTATGTTGGCTAATTGAACATAATAATAATAAAAGAATTAGGAGCTCATGGAGAAAAGAGAAGGATGTAAAACTCAGAGAGTTTTAATTTGAAATGCCATGAGAAAAAGAGGCTAGAAGGGACTGAGTTTACTGGGAACTTTCTAGCTTATATTTTCTAGTAGAAACAGAGTTCAAGATGGAGAGTCCCCACTCCCTTCCAGTGAAAATTTATAATCTCTACATATGTAATTAAATACATTTATACTAATATAGTAATTAATCAAAATGGGAAAAATCAATGTATTGGAGTACAATATTCAAGCATATGATTTGTCTTTTATAATCCAAGTTCTTCAGGAATTACTTTAAAAATTAAAGCTTTTATAAATATAACATAAATAAATATATTTGTTAAATGTTTTTAAGCTCTTTATTTATATCCAGACAGGAGATTGTGCACCCCACAGGATCTACTTCATTCTTCGAAATAACTGAAACTACACAAGAAAGGAAGAGAGAGATAGAGAAAGAAAGGAATAAAGGAAGGAAGGAAGGAAGAGGAGGGAAGGAAGAAAGGATGGAAGGAACTAGGAAGAGAAATGTAGTATTAGCCTGTTTAGGATTGAGCA
This sequence comes from Mustela nigripes, assembly GCF_022355385.1. Taxonomy (NCBI): domain Eukaryota; kingdom Metazoa; phylum Chordata; class Mammalia; order Carnivora; family Mustelidae; genus Mustela; species Mustela nigripes. The sequence goes on along the minus strand of NC_081575.1, from coordinate 105,257,796 downwards.
TAAATGTGAAATGAAAATGTAAGAGAATAAGTAAATAGGTTGTAGAGACAGAATGAAGGGACTCTTCATTAAATGAAAATGTAATCCTCTTACATACTTATAATGTACTTCACAGATGTTTATTTATATAAGAACATGTAAATACAAACATTTGTTCAGTTAAAAGCAGATAATAAATCCAGTGCTTTAAATTGAAATGTATTAAGTACTATTTAGCTAAGAGTCTCTTAACCACACAAAATGTACAATATGACATACAGGTTTTGGAAGATTTTGTTTTGTTTTGTTCTACAGAAATACTGAAGTTATTGGAAATATCTTAGTCTATGTAGAATCATTCTACCTTCTTCATAACATTAATCCAGTATATTTGCCAAATGTAGTTTGATATTACAGAAAAAAGCAAGGGCTTTGGATTTAAACAGAACTAAATTAAAATCACAGTTTTCCAACACAATAGCTGTGTGGCCTTGGGCAAGCCACTTAACTTCTATGAGCCTCAGTTTCTTCTTCTGTAAAACTGCAGAAGGCAACATCTAACATCACAGGTCGCTGAAATGGGGTTCTTCTTGCCCAAAGCATCAAAATAATAGATGTCAGAACACAAATGTGAAACTACACTCCTTTACCCAGCACTCCTACAGAGTTACTAAGGAAATAGTCCATGACTCTTCTATCAGTTAGATTTTGCTATGTAACAAATCACCCCACAATTTGGAGCTTAAAACTTCAAACTAACAGTATTTTTCACATTTCTGTGAATTGTCTTGGCAGTTCATTCTTCTGTTCTGGGCCAGCCTGGCTGAGCTACCTAATCATTCCCATATCTGGCTGTTGACCTACCATCAGATGGAGTAATGTGAAGAGCTTGGCCCCATAACTCTCATCGTCCAGCAGGCTTATTCACATAGTCATACTCACAAAGTTCCCAAGAATAGCAAGACAGGTCAAGCCCTATTGCAAGCACTTTTTTTTAAGTCTGTGCTTGTAGCACATTTTCTATTGTCCCACTGGCCAAAGCAAGTCACATAGCCAAGCTACCACAGCTCTTGAATCTCTTAGAAGGATAAGAAGTACAAAAAGACATTTGAGAACACGGTCCCTACCTGCTAATAAGAGCTCGATAAATATATGTTGACTAGAATAGTAAATGAATGAGAGAAAAAACTGAGAGAATGGTGGTGCCATTGACCAAAATAGGGGGTTTAGCTAAAGAAGCAGGCTCAGGATTAAGGGGAAAGAGTGATTTTCATTTCAAACACCTAGAACACCTGAGGTACTCATGAGACATTCAATAAACATATCCAATAGACATTACACATACTCTTCTAGAAAGTTGTGAAATTATTTTTCTGGAGCTATTTTAGGAGCTAAAAATAAACTTTTTATTTATGTCTGTCCTTTACTATTACCCTTCATTTACAATTCTAACTTACATGGTAATGGGTTTAAAATACTACATTTCCTCACATCTAGGGTGTTTTTTCCATATTTTAACAGTTCAATTGATGTGTGTTACATATATAATATATATATAACATATATATAACATCATAGTTTCTCTTCTTTATGAAAACTTGAGATAAATCAATGCAACATTTTAAAATTCATGGCCTGTTAAAATCAAGGAACTATGATTAAATGTAAACTCTTGAACTTCTGCGTCCAGGAGTAGATTTTAACCCATTAGGGAAGACTATTTTTACTCCAGACCCAATCAAGAAGTTTTCTTTTCTCTTTCTGTAAAACTTGTACTACTTTCACTTTTACCTATCTCAGAAAAAGCCACCACATCCAGCCCATATTTAAACTTTAAAAACCTGACAGATATTCTTGATTACTTCTTCTTCCTCATATATGTTCATTGCCATACCCCACTGAATCCACCTCTAAAATATGACCCAAACATGTTTCTATTACCAACACCCTAGATCAAGCACCACTACCATGCACCTGCATTGTTCTGATCCACTACTCTGAGCTGGTCCTCTTGCTTCCACTCTGGCCTTCCTGCTATCCACTTTCCACATAGCAGCCAAAGGACTTTTTTTTTTTTTAATGTAAGCTATAGAGTACCTGAGTGGCTCAGTCCTTAAGCGTCTGCCTTCAGTACAGGTCATGAACCCAGGGCCCTGGAATCAAGCCCCTCATTGGGCTCCCAGCTCCACAAGAACTCTATTCTCCCTTTCCTAATTTTTATTAAGTTCTCTTCTCCTTCAGAACCTTAATTCATGCTGTCCTCTCTGCCAAGCCTATTCTTTTCTCTTCTTCCAGGTCATGCACACTAATCTTTTAAGTCTCAGCTTAACTTCCCTGACCTTCCCACCCATATGTACATGTATATGTATATGTATATGTATATGTATATGTATATGTTATACATGTGGGTGTATATGTTATACATGTGGGTGTATTTATGTACACGTGTGTGTGTGTATATATATATACATTGAGTTGTGGCAAGCCTAGAATGCTGGGTCTGATCTGGTCAGACAGAGATTCTACTCAACTGTGCAGCCACGTTTTTCTTTCATGCCCCCAAAAAGGATCCCTAAGTCCAAGTCGGGAATATTCTGGTTCTGCTATTAACTGGTTGTATGATGTTAGATAAGTCATTCACTCTCTCTAGGACTCACTCTTCCCAAGTGCAAAATAAAGGAATTGAATTAGATGGCCTCTGACGCTACCCTGCCTTAATCTGTGGCCTTTTATCACCCAGTAACTTCTTCCTTTTTAATAGATTTTATTTTTTAAAGCAGTTTTAGGTTCACAACAAAACTGAGGGAAAGGTTCAGAGATTTCTTGTATACTCCCTGCTGCCACACAGGCATTACCCCCTTTATCAATATCCCCTACCAGAGAGGGACATTTGTTGCAACCGATGGACCTACACTGACACCTCATTACCATCCAAAGTCCAGAGTTTACATTACAATTCACTCTTGGTCTTGTGTGTTCTATGGGTTTGGACAAAGGTATATATACACCACAGTATCATAGTATCATATAGAGTATTTTCAAGACCCTAAAATTCCTCTGTGCTCTGCCTATTCATCCCTGTCTCCCTCCTAAGCCCTGTCAACCACTGTTACTGTCTCCATAGTTTTGCTTTTTCTAAAAGATCATATAGTTGGAGTCATATAATATGTAGCCTTTTCAGATTGGCTTCTTTCACTTCTTAATATACACTTAAGTTTTCCCCATGGGTCTACATCGCTTGATAGCTCATTTCAGTTTAGCACTGAATAATATTTCACTGTCCAAGGGTACCTGGGTGGCTCAACTGGTTAAGCAGCCTACTCTTTTTTTTTAAGATTATATTTATTTATTTGACAGAGAGATAATGATCACAAGTAGGCAGAGAGGCAGGCAGAGAGAGAGAGGGAGAAGCAGGCTCCCTGCTGAGCAGAGATCCCAATGCAGGGTTCGATCCCAGGACTCTGAGATCATGGCCTGAGCTGAAGGCAGAGTCTTAAACCACTGAGCCACCCAGGGGCCCCCTTGATTTCAGCTCAGGTCATGATCTCAGGGTCCATCTCAGAATGGAAACTTGCATCAGACTCTGCACTCACCATAGAGTCTGCTTCAGGATTCTCCCTCTCCTTCTGCCCCTTCCACCCAAGCTCACGCTCTCTTTCTCAAATAAATAAATAAATAAATCTGAAAAATAATTGTCTGGATGCACCAGTTTATTTATCCATTCACATACTGAAGGACAATCTCGGTTGCCTCCCAGGTTTTGGCAGTTATGAATTAAGCTGCTATAAACTTCTACATGCAGGTTTTTGTGTAGGTATCTTCAATTCATTTGAATAAATTCCAAGGAATGCAATTTCTGGATTGCATGGTAAAAGTGTGTTTGGTTTTCTAAGAAACCAGAAAACTGTTATCCAAAGTAGTTGTCCCATTTTGTGTTTTAATCAGCAATTAATGAAGAGTTACTGTTGCTACCCATACTCATCAGTTTTTTCTATTTTCAGTGTTCTCGATTTTGGCCATTCTAACAGGTGTGTGGTGGTATCTCATTATTGTTTTAATTTGCATTTCTCTGATGACATATTATAAGGAGCATCTTTTATATCCTTATTTGCCATTTGTATATCCTCTATGGTAAAGTGTCTGTTAAGGTCATTGACCCATTTTGAAATTGGATTGTTTTCCTACTGTTGACTTTTAAGAGTTCTTTGTATATTTTGGACAGCAGCCCTTTACCATATATATCTTTGACAAATATTTTTCCCAGTCTGTGGCTTCTCTTTTTCTCTCTTGACAGTGTGAAAGTTTCCATTTTAATGAAGTCTAACTTGCCAATTCCTTCTTTCATGGATGTGTCTTTTGGGTTACATCTAAAAAGTCATCACCAAACCCTAGGTCATCCAGTTTTTTCATATGTCATCTTCTAAGAATTTTATAGTTTTGCATTTTACATTTAAGTCTGTGATCAATTTTTTTTATTTATTTATTTTTTTTTTCAGCGTAACAGTATTCATTGTTTTTGCACCACACCCAGTGCTCCATGCAATCCGTGCCCTCTATAATACCCACCACCTGGTTCCCCCAACCTCCCACCCCCTGCCCCTTCAAAACCTACAGATTGGTTTTCAGAGTCCATAGTCTCTCATGGTTCACCTCCCCTTCCAATTTCCCCCAACTCCCTTCTCCTCTCCTTCTCTCCTTGTCCTCCATGCTATTTGTTATGCTCCACAAATAAGTGAAACCATATGATAATTGACTCTGCTTGACTTATTTCACTCAGCATAATCTCTTCCAGTCCCGACCGTGTTGCTACAAAAGTTGGGTATTCATCCTTTCTGATGGAGGCATAATACTCCATAGTGTATATGGACCACATCTTCCTCATCCATTCTTCCGTTGAAGGGCATCTTGGTTCTTTCCACAGTTTGGCGACCGTGGACATTGCTGCTATAAACATTGAGGTATAGATGGCCCTTCTTTTCACTACATCTGTATCTTTGGGGTAAACACCCAGTACTGCAATGGCAGGGTCATAGGGAAGCTCTATTTTTAATTTCTTGAGGAATCTCCACACTGTTCTCCAAAGTGGCTGCACCAACTTGTATTCCCACCAACAGTGTAGGAGGGTTCCCCTTTCTCCACATCCTCTCCAACACATGTTGTTTCCTGTCTTGTTAATTTTGGCCATTCTAACTGGTGTAAGGTAATATCTCAATGTGGTTTTAATTTGAAACTCCTTGAGGGCTATTGATGATGAACATTTTTTCATGTGTCTGATAGCCATTTGTATGTCTTCATTGGAGAAGTGTCTGTTCATATCTTCTGCCCATTTTTTATATGATTGTCTGTTTTGTGTGTGTTGAATTTGAGGAGTTCTTTATAGATCCTGGATATCAACCTTTTGTATGTACTGTCATTTGCAAATATCTTCTCCCATTCTGTGGGTTGCCTCTTTGTTTTGTTGACTGTTTTCTTTGCTGTGTAGAAGCTTTTGATCTTGATGAAGTCCCAAAAGTTCATCTTCGCTTTTGTTTCCTTTGCCTTTGGAGACATTACCTTGAAAGAAGTTGCTGTGGCTGATATCGAAGAGGCTACTGCCTATATTCTCCTCTAGGGTTCTGATGGATTCCTGTCTCACATTGAGGTCTTTTATCCATTTCGAGTTTATCTTTGTGTATGGTGTAAGAGAATGGTCGAGTTTCCTTCTTCTACATATAACTGTCTAGTTTTCCCAGCACCATTTATTGAAGAGACTGTCTTTTTTTCCACTGTATATTTTTTCCTGTTTTGTCAGTGATCAGTTTTGATGTAACCAAATGTATGCCTACTATGACAGTCCAACTTAAGGCTGAACTCCTGAGCCTCTTGCTTGAGCATGCCATTCACGCTCATATAATAAAGTTCTGGCCAACAGACTATGAAAAGAAGTTATGTGTACAAACTTCAGCTCTCACCCTTAATGGTGGAAGCATATTCTCCTTCCCTCCCTCTTGTGACTTTTTTCATCCTGCCATCTAGAACATAAATATTATGGCCAGTCGTCTTGAACTGTATAGACAAGTACAGAGGAGGGACAGAGGAACAAGATAAAAGGGACTGAATCCCTGTACAATCATGCAGAACAGTGTTGCCATACCAGCCAGAGACTACTGCCTGAAAGAAAGATGAATTTCTATCTTCTTTAAGCCATTGTTAATTTGCATTTCTGTTATAGGCAACAGAAGTTACATCCTAACTAACAGAGTGGGCCATGCAAGTAGAAAAATCTAGACATTTGCAGACCAGAGAACATTCTTTTGGTCACTCCTAAGGGTTTTCATCTGTTGAGATGTTAACTGGAGAGTAATATGAGAACCTACTTCATTTAATTTATAGTGGTTGCATACAATCATGTAATATTCATTATATACTGAAATGTTTACGGGTCCCATTAAATCAAATGTATTCATCATTCTTTTGTAATCTTTATTTAAAGATCAAGTTATAGAGTCTCTCTAGACATGTTATAAATGAGTGTCCTGAGAGGACCCTACTTGGCAACAGCAGTAAATATTCTGGAGCTCAGAATGGGCAAAACCAAGTAAAAAAGCTTCCTTATACCTATCCTTACACTGATTCATACACTCCTTGCAAAATATTCCTTTAACCAATTCATGGTATACACAATACCATGACAGTACTACACTTGAGGTATTTTTTTTTAAGATTTTTATTTATTTATTTGTCAGAGAGAGAGAGAGAGAGATCACAAGCAGGCAGAAGTGGGGGGAAGCAGGATTCCTGCTGAGCAGAGAGCCCGATGCAGGGCTTGATCCCAGGACCCTGGGATCATGACCCGAGCCGAAGGCAGAGGCTTTAACCCACTGAGCCACCCAGGCGCCCCCAATTGAGGTATTTTAAATGGGTATGCTAAATATTCTGTTTCCTCTCCATTTTATTCCTTCCTTCCTTGCGCCTTAGACTAATCATGGAATACATCACCTGACTCCCTTATCCTCTGGCTTCTGCTTGGGTTAGGCCAATCAGACGCATAGCCAGGGGATTTGAAGGTGGGAAAAAAGAGAATTTGATGTATTTATTCCCCTAACTTTTTCCCCGCCTGGCCACAGTGGTCAGTATCTCTTTTTCTCAACTGAAGGCCAAGAAGGAAGCACAGAATGTCCATGTTGTACATCTGTATAATTTTTCAGAGTAGAGGCTAAGTGTGGTTATGAACTGCTGACAAACTGAAAACCACCACCCATCTTAGGTCATGACAACTGGGAATTTAGCCCAGTGTGAAATACTATTGGGACAGAAATACAGTGGCACGGTGGCCTCTGCTTTGCACAGTATATATAACCTATTTGCCATGATGTACCCAGTAAAAGTTAGTCTAAATTGCAGAGTGACAGAGTACTAAAAACAAGAAATATAAATCCTCAAACTTTACATATGAATCACTACAGTACTTGTTAAAGATGTAGATTGTTGAGCTGCAGTTCAGGAAATTCTGATCCAGCTTATCTGGAACTTGTCCTGGAATCTGTAACAAGTTGCCTCAGTAAGTGAGGTCCAGGTGGTCAAAGGGGGACACTTTGAGAAACACTGAATTAGAGTTTTGTGTTTAAAAAAAAATAATATCCAAGTAGCCATTCAGTCTTCTTTACCTGGGCAGGAGAATGTTAACCTCCAGCTAAATTCCGTAATTCCTGCCGGTTGTCTTTTACAGCTACAGGAGAGTTTCCCAAACTGTCATATGCATACAAATAATCTGGAGGGGGGTGGATCTTGTTAATCACAGCCTCATGTAATCACAAGATTCAAGAAGCATTTGCTAAAGACGAATGAAATCAAATTCTGCAACTCTTGAAAATTAAAATGATTACAAGAATATGTAACTGAAACTGGTGTTGATATAAATTGCTAACTGTAACAACATAAGAGAAGCAATTTCTGAACTGCAAATATAGTTATATTGTTAATTGAAACATAGGTAAAATGAAATCTCTTAGCTAATGTTAAGTCATTAACTGACTTAAAATATTTGTTTTGCTCTGTAATTTTCTGTTAATTTGATATTCACCACTCAATTTACATTACACTTAAGCAGAGACATTTAATTCAGCTTGATTATTTTATTATGCTTATGAGGAAATACAACATTCAATAAAATACATAAATATTTTAAAATAAATTTTAATTATTTGATAAGTCTTCTTCCATGCATTAACAAATTTTATAGACATTTGTTCTTTATTCATGTTCAAAGATTTCTTAACCTGTAACTGCATAAACTATATTTTTAATGGCCTTGATATAACCAGCAAATGATAGAATTTTGTACTAGATAACAGTGTGCATCAATAAAATTATACTTTCTTTTGAATGTCTGGTTTAAAATAATCAGAATTTTTCATACATTTCCGTTCACATCACATGGTATCTATTCATACACTCAAGCCCTATAATCTGAAATTATGAAGCTGAAATATGAAATTATGGAGCTGATAATTGCAATAGTTACCATTTATACACACTCTAATAAGTGTCAAGCAGCTTACTGAATGCCTTACACATGTTATCTCATTTGAACTCCATGACAAGATCATTGATACTATTATCCAAAATGTTAGGTAATGAAATTGAAGCCCAAAGAAGTGAAATAACTGACACAATTTTTTCACTGCAGAGAAGGGGACAAAGCCAGAATTTGAACTAAATATTCCAAACTGTACCTCTTAATACCCTGCCATGATGCCTTGATGGAATATTAAAATATATTTGTTGAACATTTGTTCTGTATGAGAATCTATACTCAAATTTAAAGAGGATTCAAGAAGAAAGAACACAATTCTTAGCTTCAAATAATTTTCAATCTAATTGAGGTAGACGAGAGGAATTAAAGATGTACATAAGACACAGAATCTATACTCAGAAAACTATAAAGTACTCTTGAAAGAAATTGAGGAAGACACAAATAAATGGAAAAATGTTCCATGCTCCTGGATTGGAAGAATAAATATTGTGAAAATGTCTATGCTACCTAAAGCAATCTACACATTTAATGCAATTCCTATCAAAGTACCATCCATCTTTTTCAAAGAAATGGAACAAATAATGCTAAAATTTATATGGAACCAGAAAAGACCTCGAATAGCCAAAGGGATATTGAAAAAGAAAGCCAACGTTGGTGGCATCACAATTCCGGACTTCAAGCTCTATTACAAAGCTGTCATCATCAAGACAGCATGGTACTGGCACAAAAACAGACCCATAGATCAATGGAACAGAATAGAGAGCCCAGAAATAGACTCTCAACTCTATGGTCAACTAATCTTCGACAAAGCAGGAAAGAATGTCCAATGGAAAAAAGACAGCCTCTTCAATAAATGGTGCTGGGAAAATTGGACAGCCACATGCAGAAAAATGAAATTGGACCATTTCCTTACACCACACACAAAAATAGACTCAAAATGGATGAAGGACCTCAATGTGCGAAAGGAATCCATCAAAATCCTTGAGGAGAACACAGGCAGCAACCTCTTCGACCTCAGCCGCAGCAACATCTTCCTAGGAACAATGCCAAAGGCAAGGGAAGCAAGGGCAAAAATGAACTATTGGGATTTCATCAAGATCAAAAGCTTTTGCACAGCAAAGGAAACAGTTCACAAAATCAAAAGACAACTGACAGAATGGGAGAAGATATTTGCAAACGACATATCAGATAAAGGACTAGTATCCAGAATCTATAAAGAACTTAGCAAACTCAACACCCAAAGAACAAATAATCCAATCAAGAAATGGGCAGAGGACATGAACAGACATTTCTGCAAAGAAGACATCCAGATGGCCAACAGACACATGAAAAAGTGCTCCATATCACTCGGCATCAGGGAAATACAAATCAAAACCACAATGCAATATCACCTCACACCAGTCAGAATGGCTAAAATCAACAAGTCAGGAAATGACAGATGCTGGCGAGGATGCGGAGAAAGGGGAACCCTTCTACACTGTTGGTGGGAATGCAAGCTGGTGCAACCTCTCTGGAAAACAGCATGGAGGTTCCTCAAAATGTTGAAAATAGAACTGCCCTATGACCCAGCAATCGCACTATTGGGTATTTACCCTAAAGATACAAACGTAGTGATCCAAAGGGGCACGTGCACCCGAATGTTTATAGCAGCAATGTCCACAATAGCCAAACTATGGAAAGAACCTAGATGTCCATCAACAGATGAATGGATCAAGAAGATGTGGTATATATACACAATGGAATACTATGCAGCCATCAAAAGAAATGAAATCTTGCCATTTGCAACAACATGGATGGAACTAGAGCGTATCATGCTTAGCGAAATAAGTCAAGCAGAGAAAGACAACTATCATATGATCTCCCTGATATGAGGAAGTGGTGATGCAACATGGGGGCTTAAGTGGGTAGGAGAAGAATAAATGAAACAAGATGGGATTGGGAGGGAGACAAACCAT
>NC_081575.1:105138058-105247247 GCF_022355385.1 Mustela nigripes | reverse complement strand
CAACATGGATGGAACTAGAGCGTATCATGCTTAGCGAAATAAGTCAACCAGAGAAAGACAACTATCATATGATCTCCCTGATATGAGGAAGTAGTGATGCAACATGGGGGCTTAAGTGGGTAGGAGAAGAATAAATGAAACATGATGGGATTGGGAGGGAGACAAACCATAAGTGACTCTTAATCTCACAAAACAAACTGAGGGTTGCTGGGGGGAGGGGGTTTGGGAGAAGGGGGTGGGATTATGGACATTGGGGAGGGTATGTGCTTTGGTGAGTGCTGTGAAGTGTGTAAACCTGGTGATTCACAGACCTGTACCCCTGGGGATAAAAATATATGTTTATAATATAAAAAAAATTTTAAAAAAAAGATGTACATAAGTAGTTTTATTACTCACAAGAATATAGGTAAATTGGTCTTTTTATTAAAGTATCTAGTCCAGAATGGAACAAGCTCATTATAAATTATAATATATTACAGTGGAGCTCAAATAATTGTCTTATTATGTGTTCCTTCACAACCTGAATCTCCGATAAGAAATCTAGTAAAAGAATCTATCTGGTAAAATGGGCTTCATCAAAATTAAAAACTTTTCCTCTGTGAAAAACCTGTTAAGAAAACAAAAAGAAGCTGCAGACTGTGGCAAAGTAATTTAAAGCAACATGTCTGACAAAGGACTGGTATATATAATACACAAAGAGCACTAAAAACTCAACAGTGAAAAAATAAAGAGTTCAATCAGAAAATGGGCAAAAAAAGTATCAACAGACATTTCAGTAAAGAAGATATAGAGATGATAAACAAACACATAAAAATATGTTCAATATCATTATCCATCAGGGAAATGCAAATTAAACCTATAATGAAACCACTTTATACCTATCAGAATGGCTAAATATAAAATAATGGCAAAATATAAAATAATGACAACACTAAATGCTGACAAGCATGTTGAGAAACTTGATCACCAACATGTTGATGGTGGAAATGTAAAAGAGTACAGCCACTACAGAAAAATTAGATGGATTATTTTAAAACTATACATGTAATCATCATATGACTCAGTGATTGAAAACCTGTGTGTTTATCTATCCCAGAGGAATGAAAATGACATTCACGCAAAAACCTATAAATGAGTATTCAGAGCAGCTTTCTTTGTAAAACCCAAAACCTGGAAACACCCCAAATGTCTCCCATGGGTTAATCTTTAAACAAACTACATACATATGTAATACCACTCATTTGTTTGCTTCAATCCTATCCCTCTTTTGAAATGTCTATTTTCAATTAGGTTATCCTTAGTTAAACCATGAACCATTAGCAGACTAGCAATATGAAATTCTGCTTGGCAAAACTAATGAAAAGTTTATAAAATCAAGGTCCAAAGCAGATAAAAGCTTATTATTTTCTTTTTTTGTAATTTTATTTTTTTTCAGTGTTTCAAGGTTCATTGTTTATGCACCACACCCAGTACTCCATGCGATATGTGCCCTCCTTAATACCCACCACCAGGATCACCCAACCTCCCATCCCTCTTCCCTCCAAAACCCTCAGTTAGTTCCTCAGAGTCCATAGTCTTTCATGATTCATCTCCCTGTTCAATTTCCCTCAACTCCCTTCTCCTCTCCATCTCCCCATGTCCTCCCATGTTATTCCTTATGCTCCACAAATAAGTGAAACCGTATGCTAATTGACTCTCTCTGCTTGACTTATTTCACTCAGCATAATCTCTTCCAGTCCCATCCATGTTGATACAAAAGTTGGGTATTCATCCTTTCTGATGGAGGCATAATACTCCATTGTATATATGGACCACATCTTCTTTATCCATTCATCCGTTGAAGGGCATCTTGGCTCTTTCCACAGTTTGGCGACTGTGGCCATTGCTGCTATGAACATTGGGGTACAGATGGCCCTTCTTTTCACTACATCTGTATCTTTGGGGTAAATACCCAGTAGTGCAATTGCAGGGACATAGGGTAGCTCGTTTTTAATTTCTTAAGGAATCTCCACACTGTTTTCCAAAGTGGCTGCACCAACTTGCATTCCCACCAACAGTGTAAGAGGGTTCTACTTTATACACATCATCTCCAACACAAAGCTTATTTTAAAATGCTTATGCTATTATTCCATTGTCAAATTTAACTCCTTCAAGTGTTCTCTTCATTTCATATTTTATTTCAACACAACCAACTTCATGACCCACCATGGGAATCCAGGGAAAATTTATTTTTTTTTAAGTTAATGGTCTTTTTATTGGAAAAAAAAAAAAGACGAGCATCTATAACTTGACATGGACGTAAATTGCAATTTCTTGAACAACAATGTTGATGGTTGTGCTGAGATCCACAGCCACAGCCTACTCTGCTGGCACCAAATCATAGTTCGGAGGGTTTTAAAAACAGAGAGTCCCAAGATGCTCTCTTGTTAAAGTTTTCTTTTTAAAAATTTTGTGTGAATGGTGACAGCCTGACACACATTTCACTCTGGTAAAAAGACAATGCTAAACCAACACATGCAGGATGCCACCTGAATGTGTGTCACCATCACCAGGTGTCAGGACATACAGAAGTACAAGAGGGCTGGCCTGCTAAGTGGGGCTACATCTAGACAGTTTATCCTTCACCCATCTTTCTGTACAGCGTCCTGAGGTAAACCAATTTTAAATGTTTATTTTCAGTAAACCAGCTATGACAATACATACTAACAAACTGAACTAAACCCCTTTTGAATAGGTTTCAAATTTGGTTTTTTCATTTTTCATTTTTGAGACAAATGCCTGACTATGCTCAATTGTCAAGCTGCATGCATGAGAAACTGGCAAGGCCAAATAGTGTATTAATCATTAGCAAACAGAACTGCAAGGAGTACACTAAGTGCTTCCTTATCATTAAGGTAGTATAAATGTTTGTATCATAAACTGATATGTAGCTTGGTCTTTAGGGCACAGGACCACCAACCAATCACTGCAAATTTTGTGTGTAGACAGAAGGCACTTTTGACATTCAGTTTTGTTTTGTAGAAAGAGAATGGGTAAATGAACTTTTTTGCAAGATGTTAGTAAAAGATTCCACATGATTCTTCTGGGAGAGGCAAAGGAGTTGAAAGTAGGTCTTCATTTTGCAGTCATCATCTGTATAAATTCTTCAGAGCTGACTTGTCCATCTCTATCAATATCTGCTTCTCTGATCATTTCATCTACCTCTTCATCTGTTTGTGTTTCTCCTGTTTGTCATGACATGACAGAGTTCTGCTACACTGATACAACCATTCCCATCCTTGCCAAGACTCCGAATACTTCACGGATTTCCTCTTCACTGTCTGTATCTTTCATTTTTCTAGCCCCCATAGTCAAAAATTCTGAAAATTCAATGGTGCCATTACCATCACCATCCACCTCATTGATCATATCCTGCAATTAGGCTTCTGCTGGCTTCTGACTCAGTGACCTCATAACAGTTCCAAGTTCCTCTGTTGCGCCATTGCCATCTTTGTCAGAGAGGGAAAAGTTGCCTTGAACTCAGCAATGTGTTCTTTGGTCAGCTGATCAGCCACGATGCTAGCAAAGAGAGGAAGAGCAGAGGGAGCAATTGTGGCTACACCAGCACAGAGGCTGTGATGGCTGGGGTGCCTCCCCGGCCACTGCTGCTTGTAAAGCACAGTGTGTGCTCAGCACCATACCACTGCCATTGCCCAGCTCCAGGGAAAGGTCATTTTAAAGACTATACATTAAAAGAACTACTCAATATAGAATCCATGAATTTCTGCAAAATTTTATCAAATCCAGGTCAAAAGTCATCAGAAACCAGGCCCAGAATTGGTGTTTTCTTGCCATTTGAAGACACTACTTTATTAGGGGGGAAAGGGGCTTTTTTGTTTGTTTGTTTGTTTGTTTGTTTGTTTTTTAAAATTTTATTTATTTGATAGACAAAGCAAGAGAGGGAACACAAGGCAGGGGAAGTGAGAGAGGGAGAAGCAGACTTACCACTGAGCATGGTGCCTGATGCCAGGCTTGATCCCAGAACCCTGAGCCACCCAGGCACCCTAGGAAAAGAAGTTTTATATGCATTTTCTTTTACATATTTTGCACTCAACTGTGTTTTACCTTCTCCAAAGGAAGCAGTATTTCAGATATAATTTTCACTTTTCCAGAACTGTTTTTTTCTAGTTTTAGAAAAGTGAGCATTTTGCGGTGGCAGGCTGGCTCAGTCAGTACAGCATGCAACTCTTGCTCTCAGGGCTGTGAGCTCTGGCCTCACATTGAGTACAGAGTTTACTTTAAAAAGCAAATAAATAAAATCTTAAAAAGAAAGAAAAGTGAGCATTTTATAAATAATACAGTCACTGTAAAGGTATAAAATATAACCATTTGCTACCATCTAGTGGAACTACTAAGTTCTGCACAGAAACATTTTGGCTTTAATAGAATCATTCTATTTCATTACCTTTATTTGATGCTTCTTGGTTATATGAATTTGTGGTTGTAAAAGTAAAATTTCTTAATATCTGATCCAAAATTGTTAAAACAGCAGGATAAAGCGTAAGGGGAAACAGAAAAAGAGGAAAAATCTGAAGACACGTCATTGCACTTTTTCTCATTTAAAACAAAGCAAAAACTGTTTTGATAGTCAACTATAAACTGCTCCGAAGAAAGAGTCATGAGCCATACTTCACCTAAATTCACACTGAGAACACCTGGTTTTCATGCAAACTGGCACTATATCCTCATTCTCAGCTTGCTCCTAGTCTACACACAATGTCATTTTATTGCCAGGCTTTTTCTCTAGTGTTCTTATGTCATGCAAAGTATGTCAAACATGTATGGCCATATTAATTACATTCTTCTTAAATGTGGTAAATAAGTCCTGGTGGAATATGAAAACTGAGAAACCAAATTACAAATGCACCATGCGGTCACTGATGGGAAGATAATGTGTAGGAAACACTATGTCCCACAACACTGATTATGATGCTTTGCCTACATTACAGCATTCCAGAGTAAAAGAGAGCTTTATCAGTATCCCTTCCTATGCTCTCAGTAGTATAATTACACAGATGAGTTTCCTACCTAAAGCACGTATGGTTTTCTGAGATCTTTCTTAGCTAAGGATTCTTTCAGCAAGTCTGCATTCTACAAGAATATTATCTTGGAGAAGTGTACGTGCTGTGAATTGAGCATGTAGTCATATTTCTGGCACCAGGATTTATTAACCCAATCATCATGGTGCCCTTGAGTCAGCGTACAGACTACTATGTGGCATCTACCATACCATGGAGTCAGGCAAATGTTCATACTGACAAGACAGAATCCCAAGGACATTTACACAAGGATTATTCATATTTAAATCATACAAAAATCATCTGGGGGCTCCTCCTCTATGTCAATCCTCCCATCCCTAGAAAACACACCAAAAAATTGCAAGAGATGTCCGGTGCCATTTTCACCAGAGCTATATCCCCTTTGGTGTTCTATAATGAACACTACCTCCAAACAGCTTTGAACTGATCTCACAATATCCCAAGTAAGATAAGGTTTAAATTTCCACTAAAATAGTTGGGATATTTAAAGTTATAAGTCAAGGACAAGAGAAAGAAGAAAAAATACAAGGACACCACTACTGTAATGAGACTGACCCTTCACACTACCCTGTCCTTGAGGACTTGATGTCAACCAATAGAGAGGGAACAACTCCAATAATTCTCTAATACACTCCAAATTTGGTTAAAATACTATTGGGGAAGTAGCCTCTGTATGACCAATAGTCCCCCATCCCAGGACTGTCCAAGAATTACCCTGGCTCTGGAACATTCCCCTAAATGGAAGGTGAATGCTGAGCTATCACTTGACCCCAGATTATTTCCAGAAGGAAACCTTTCCCATGAAGGATTCTCCCTTGCCCTGAGTAAATCATAAACTTCTTCATATTATTTAAGCATGTGTGTCATATGGCATCTGGCCTGCCCTATCAGTATATCTGCTCCTTCCACACCCACCAGCAGAGAGGGAATGGGGTCTTCACCTGCAGCACAAGAGGGATGTGGTACAGTCCATCACCCTGCATTAGTTATCAGGAGGGACCCACTGGCCATCAGAGACTGGCACACATTACAGATGATGATTCTGTGTCTCTTCTCCTTTTCATGAGTAAAGTATTGTTCTAACCAGTGCCTTGTGTGTTAAGTCCTTGGTAACTCACAACCCACTGAAGATGCAGTGGGCCAAGGTCTGTGGGCTCCTTCTCCTAGTTGTTGGCACTGTTATGATCTTTGCCATCCTTCACACAATGGCACTTCTTAGCTGGAACTGGTAGTTGGACCTTCCTACTCAACAAATACTAAGCCTCTACATGAGGAAAACTAAAGCTAACTGAGCAAGAGAAGCTTAGTTATTTATCAACACCCATACCTCCCTTCTTATATAGAATTGGAAGTTTTACCTGAACAAATAGCCAGGGCCCCTGCTACAGACCTCAGCCCCTTCCCCTTATCCCTCCACCTAGGGGCCTAAGATGGTGGTGAGCAATTCCTGCATGCAAAGGAAGGAAATGCTCTTCAGACGGCAAAGTAATGAGACAGCAGCCCAGTAACCAGCCCAAAAACTAACCAAAATTCCCACCCAGAATTCTACATAAGACTGAAATGAATAAGAGATGTTAGAGGACAACAGCCAAATTATAGAAAGAGACCACATGTCCACCATCTGATGAACATATCAGAAAGATATCATATATATACACAATGGAATATTACTCAGCCATAAAAATTAATGAAATCTTGTCATTTACAATGACATGGATGGAGCTAGACAGTATCATGCTAAATGAAATAAATCAGAGAAAGACAAATACCATATAATTTCACTCGTATGTGGAATTTAAGAAACACAATAAATTAACATGTTGTGGGGGAGAAAGAGAAAAACCAAGAAACAGACTCTTAACTATAGAGAACTGAGGGTTACTGGAGGGGAGGTGGGGACATGGGTGAAACATGTGAAGGGGATTAAGGAGGGCACTTGTCCTGATGAGCACCATGTACTGTATGTAAGAGCTGATTCACTAAATTCTACACCTGAAATTTAAATTCTACACTAAATTCTACACTGTATATTAACTAACTGGAATTTAAATAAAAACTTGGAAGAAAAAAGGAGATGTTTGAGCAGAGAGCCAAAAGCAAAGTAAAAGCTCAAGAGAGAAAATATGTGTGGAGATATCATCTACACTCTGGTAAGATTTGACAAAGAAGGAACCAGAGACAAAAAGGAGTTTAAAGACAGGTCCTTGGAAAACATTAAAATTTAGAGAGTGGCAAGAGAAACACAAGTCAAAGAAGGGAAGTCAGAGAAACAGGATGAAAAACTGGAGCCCAAAAATCCTCAACTCAACAAAAACAACAAAAAACAAACAACAAAACTCAACAACAACAACAAAAAAAGTTGAAAATGGACAAAGGACTTGAACAGGCATTTATCCCAAGAATATATGCAAATGACAAAAAAATAAGCACACAAAACATACTCAACATCACTAATCATTTAAGAGATGCAAATCAAAAATACAGTAAGATACCATCTCATACTTATTAAGATGGCTACTATAAAAAAAAAAGGAAAATAACAAGTGTTGGCAAGGAGGTAGAGAAATTGGAACCCTTGTGCACTATTAGTGGGAATATAAAATGGTATAATTTCTGTGAAAAACAGGATGGCATTTCTTCAAAAAATTTTTAAAAAAGAATTGCCACATGATCCAGCAATTCCACCTCTGAGTATACATACCCAAAATAACTGAAAGCAGGGTCTCAAAGAGATATTTGTATACCCATGTTCATAGCAGCATTATTCACAATAACTAAGATGTAAAAGCAACCTAAGTATCCACGGACAGATGAATAGATAAGCAAAATGTGGTGTGTGTGTGTGTGTGTGTGTGTAATGGAATATTACTCAGCCTTAACAAGGAAGGAAACTCTGATTTATGCTTAAGAATGACTCTTGAAGACATTATGTTAAGTGAAATAAGCCAGTCATGAAAAGACAAATATTGTCTGATTCCCATTTATATTAGTTACTTAGACTAGTCAAAATCACAAAAATACAAAGTAGAATGGTGGTTTCCAGGGGCTAGGAGGAACAAAAAATGAGGAGTTTTTGTTTAATGGGTATAGAGTTTCAGTTTTAATAAGATTAAAGTATCCTGGAGATGGATGATGGTATTGGTAGCATAATAATGTGAATATACTGCATAGTATACTTAAAAGCTATTAAGATGGTTAAGTTTTAGGGGCACCTGGGTGGCTCAGTCAGTTAAGCATCTGTCTTTGGCTCAGGTCATGACCCCAGGGTTCTGAGATTGAGCCCCATGTTGGGCTGCCTGCTCAGTAGGGAGCCTGCTTCTCCCTCTCCCTCCACCTGCCGCTCACCCTGCTTGTGTGCTCCTTCCCTCCCTCCTTCTCTCCCTCTCTATAATAAATAAAATCTTTTTTTAAAAAAAGATGGTAATTTTTACATTGTGTGTTTTACCACAATTAAAAAAATGAGGAAAAAAAAAACACAGGGTGGAGGGCCCATCAGTTATAATGAAGAAGAGGAGGCACGAGAAAGGACTCATAGATCTGTCCAATTTTGAGATGTTGATATAACCATTCCCTACAGCACTTGACTTTTTTCAATGCTCCCATTATCTTACCCACACGTTTGCCCAGATTGTTCTTACATGGTACATCAATTCCATCCTTATACCTTGGAACACCCTAGAACATCTGTCCCCAGCCATGTTGGCCACACCAGGAACACATTAGAAGTTATCATTTCAAACTCTTGATCATTATTATTATCATCTTCCCAAACATGGAAATAATATTATTAACATCTTCCCAGTCAGTTTTCATATATAAAGAGAAAAAAATTACTTTTTCCTTACCCCCATGAAGGCAAGCTAAACAATAACACAACTGTGGACATAGTGAACAGATTGCCATCTCAATATGCTCCAAAGGATTTGGACAGCCAGGTAGGCATAATGAAGATTACAAGAGAACACTCCTCTCTCATTTGAGAGCTCCTGGTGGAGATAATGATACACAGTGACTTCTCAGTATATAAAAGAATGGTCTTGAAGTCCCAAAAAATCACATCCTGTTAAATGACTATCTACATATAAGGCCTGTTCCACAAGTCAAATATCAGCCTATATCATCTTGATTTTTTCAGTATCAGCAAAGAAAAAAACATGCACCTGGCTAGGAGGACTACAAGATAGAAGCTTCCCAGAAAGGACAGTCTCTCTTCCTTTTCCTTCAAAATATAAATTAAGATGAAAACTCTCTTTGAAATTTCTACTTCCCCTATACAATGTTCACTACATGTACAAATGATAAACTACTAAGTTTATTCATATCTCCTTAGGGGCTACATTCAAAGTTCAAATGTCCAAGTACCCAGGCTAGAACAACCCTTTGTGACTTTCCCTTGATAAACCTGAGTTCACACTTCCTTCTGTTGGACTCATACTTTTAATACTCAATCTGACATTTGATTGATATAATAAATGAAAAGTTTACAATATTAAGTATTAGGAGCTGTACTATGGCTTTATTTATTACCTCATTTCAGCTTCAGTACACAGGGAGGGTCATGAAATACCTACAGTGTACAAGTGAAGAAATCTAGGCTCAAAGAGATTAAACGCCTCTCCCAAGGCTACAGTTTTGAGAAGTCACAGAGCTCAGACTAGAACCTACAATGCATCACTCCAAAACTCATGCTCTTCTACTCATGCTTCACACCATATTTAACTGCCACCCCCATATCCTTGTGAGTTAGTAAAAGTCTGAGGGTAATCCCGAGGCCACAGCATGACCACTATCACTTGATGGGATTATAGAGCCCTCCAAGAGGAGTGTTTGAAATACATCAAGTGGTTAAAGAAATACACTTGCAGTGCCCACAATTAAAGGTTTGGTGCATGAGGATGCTGGGGGTCAGACACATCTCTGAAAGGCTGCACTGAAAGGACATCAAAAGCAGCATGTCGGGGCGCCTGGGTGGCTCAGCGGGTTAAAGCCTCTGCCTTCGGCTCAGGTCGTGATCCCGGAGTTCTGGGATCGAGCCCCGCATCGGGCTCTCTGATCAGCGGGGAGCCTGCTTCCTGCTCTCTCTCTCTCTGCCTGCCTCTCCGCCTACTTGTGATTTCTGTCAAATAAATAAATAAAATCTTAAAAAGAAAAAAAAAAAAGCAGCATGTCTTACCAGGTTAAGAGATCTGGGAGACATTATTACACAGAGCAAAACACTATGCCCAGTACAGCCCATCCTATCACAGGAATAGAAAGTAAGTTGGAGGACCGAATTTTTAGCAAGAATTGTCAGTATGCTAGGTACTTTCTACCCCCACCTTATGAGAGTAGGCCTATGTATGCATTACAAAAAAGACACAGCTAAACATTCTACTTAAATGGGAGGTAATCTGGGGAACTGTCACATTTAAAGCCCACACTGGCTTTCTTAAACATGCGCTGCATTGGGAGCTAAGCATCAGTTGTCCTTTTCAGTTTCTTTATGGATCAAAGCCATCTTTAAATGGCACCTGTCACAAGACAAAAATATGGGGCATGAATTGTCCACAGAAGATCCCAAATATCTGCCCACTGATGGGTGGTTTTGGTTATGACAGTAGCACCATTATGTCACTGAAGTGCTCAGTGAATCCAAATATAAAACACAGTTCATGGGCGCCTGGGTGGCTCAGCTGGTTGGACGACTGCCTTCGGCTCGGGTCATGATCCTGGAGTCCCGGGATCGAGTCCCACATCAGGCTCCCAGATCCATGGGGAGTCTGCTTCTCCCTCTGACCTTCTCCTCGCTCATGTTCTCTCTCACTGTCTCTCTCTCAAATAAATAAATAAAATCTTTAAAAAAAAAAAACCACACAGTTCAAATAAGAGTCCTTAACCATTGCTCCTATTGGCTACGTGGAGAAGCTTGGCAAAGCCACACTCAGAAAAAGGATCCACTGTAGTGGGTACCCAGTGGTAACCTTGAGGAGAGGGTAGAGCACCACATCTGGCACTTTAGACTTTGGAAACCAAACATCCCCTCTATATTCAACTGTGCAACTGGCACTCTGCACACATTTCCAAGCTCCTTGGCCTGATATGCTGGAGTCAATAGGTCTTGTTTGGGGACCAGGTCCCAAATTACAGATGAATAACCATGCCTTGATGCATAGTCTATCTAGGTGACCATGAAGTACAAACAATTCGTTGGTTTCACTGATTTTCATCTGCAAATGACCCCTATCTCCATGGGTATGCACATGGGACACATAAAGAAGCTGTGTCTTTTGCAGTCTGCTGATATTTTTGTCTCCACAGAGGCTGAGTCAGAATCATCCAGTCATTCCATTCATTCACCTAATAGAAGCTAGTTCATACTATCAACCCGAGGGTCCCTGTGTAGGAGTCAATAAAATATAACAAGGTGCACTTAGGGTTTTTTTTTTCCCCCAGGAAAAGAAGCACAATCCATTTCTCCACTCATTGAGCAGAATGCCTTTTCCATTCACTAATTTTATTTTTATTGGGGTAGTAACCACAGCCCACTGGAAAACATGTGCCTTTAACTTAGCTGAACCAGTCCCAGGCAACCTCATAAATTTGGGTGTAATAAAGCTACAAGAGATGCCGGCACATTCCATACACATCAGACAACCAAATCCGGAGGGTAACAGGACACAGTTTCCTGTACCTCTGAAACACTATTAATGCTTTATTTTTTTTCCCTGGATTTATCATTCCCACTTCAAAATGGATGTTTCTTGGGAAATATCCAGTTTGTTCATGTTTTCATTTGGGAACCATCCCATAATAAAAAAAAAAAGTAAGTTACAACACCTGTTCTTGTTTTGTTACTCTCATCA
The DNA here is from genome assembly GCF_022355385.1 of Mustela nigripes. NCBI lineage: Eukaryota > Metazoa > Chordata > Mammalia > Carnivora > Mustelidae > Mustela > Mustela nigripes. Next base: position 105,235,327 of record NC_081575.1, on the reverse strand, counting down.
TGTCCACTAATACCACTAATAAAACAGAAATAGTCTCGGAAATGGGGTATATCAAGTGGTTTTGTTCAGGTTAGCATCAAAACAAGGCTCAAAGGGTGGCACTGGCTAGTGGATACAGTGTTTTAACACTGGTTCCATTTTGCAAAAATGTCAGTTGATAACAATTTCACTCCAAAGATGCTTCATGGGTAATTTGCACAAGAGAATATGTGGTCTACACAGCTTGTTGGAATATTTATAAGTCATGTTCCTGGTCATGTGGATGTCTTTTTAATAATCTTATGTAATAAGATGAATGGGATCCACATGTTATATATAAGAGCATCCAAACTGAGCAAGCGGAAGAGAGGACTTCTTTCCACAACAGGTCATAACCAACACTTTGAGGAGCTTCCTTTGAAAAGAGTAAAGAGACCTTCTTCTCTTACTTTCTTCTCCCTCTTACACTGAAAACTGGCTTGGGAGATCTGTTCTTACCAAGTCTGGCAGGAAATCTCAGAAAGCGGCTGCAACCCTGTGGTTACTCTTTAGTAATCAAACATTCTGTGGTCCCTCACAAAGTCATAAAAGCCAAGTGTAGTATAATAATTAAAATTCTACACTTCTGAATACTGGGAAATTTCTGCCTACTCTAAGCTGGTATCTTTTAAGAGAATCTGAGTACACATGCTTTAATAGGGGTTCTCATGTCAACCATGGAAAATACAGCCCTTTCTTCTGCATGTGGTGGAAGTACAGTTTAATTTCAAGTCAACTTACTCATTGAGTATTCTGGCCAGTCATTTTCAACCTTAGATTCTTGATTTCATTTGCTGAGTCGGACATTACTTCCTGTGTCCCATTAACTGCAGGGGATACCAGTTGAGCTTAAGTCAGTCTTAGAAAGCATACTCCTTGCTTCTGCAAGACAAGTGCCTCCCCAACTTCTCTCTCCATTTGAGTGGATTTTTTCTATAAAGAAAACCCAAAGACTTGACAAAAATGCTTCTAGAACTAACTAGAGATTATAATAAGATTTAAGATTATAACAAAGTTAGAGATCTGACATAACCCTAACTTTAACACTTACTACAAAGCTATAGTAATCAAGACAGTGAGATACTGGGAAAAGAACAGGCAAATAGGTCAGTGGAACCAAACACAGAATTCAGAAATACACTCACAAAATAGACTGAACTAATTTTTGACATTTTTACAAACTTTCTCCAGCTTTTTATCACTCAGCCCCACCCCCATCAAGGTGTAGAAAAATCCCATCCCGAATCATAGGGTCCACATGGAGAATACAAACTTTTCTTCTTCAGGAAGCGGTAGCGCAAGTTGCTTCCCAGTCAGCCTCCTTTTGTGCTTCCTGGAAGGAGTATCTCTAGCCCCAGTTTCTCTTCCTTTCTGGGTAAGATGTTAATCCCTTCACTCATCTAATTCTAAGGTCATGAGTAAAACTTACTGAAGCTGCTGTATTTGCATTGGCCATCCCCTCATCATCTCCCATCCTGGGTCTTCAGTTATTCAAGTCTGAGTTCTAAGGAAAAACATATACTCAGTGATGGACAGTAGCATCTCTCTCAAGAAGGAGGCTATGTTATGACTGGTGCCCCAGGAGTTGTAACCTCTGGTAATATGCATGTGTATGGTGTTGGGACTGTATTTCTTTGCTGGTCACCTTGCACATGTCCATGTAGGCCACAGGGAAAAGCTTGAAGCACAGCTTGTTTGAGTGTGGCTGAATATCTTATGGTTTTCCCAGAATGCAAGATGGGAGGCCTGTGATGCTTTGCTCTGAGGCCATGTACCACTTGCTTCCTTTCTTCTATGAAAGGCTATCATAAGGCCATTTCTGCAAGGGGCAGACATGTTCTCTTGCTACATGAGTCAGACACTATGCCTTGCTCCTCTGGAACTCCAGTGAATATCACTACAGTCTTCTGAAGGTCTTTGTCAGTTGCTTGAAGCAAGAGTCAACTAATCTTTGTTTCTCCCTAAAGGTGGAACAAATCCCATCATGCTCCTGTTCTGTGAGTCAACATGTCCCCATGGAGAACAAGCCCCTTATTTCTCCTGCAGGTGGTACAATTGCATTTCACGCCCAAGTGAGCACCTTTGAACATTCTATACTGGCAGACTCAAACCTAATCTCTCTTCCTAAATGAGCCAGACACTAGTACCCTTAATGTTCTTATTCTAGAGGACCTGAAATTCCAGGGGCTGAAATTCAACCAAATCTCCTGCCCTTTTCATTATTAAGTGCTCCTCTGTCAGCTGCAAATGCTCAGGATACTCCAGAGCTTTTAAAATAGTTGCATCGGACAATTCTTGCCAGTTCAGTTGTTGTTTTGGCAGATGGACATATTCATAGTGCCTCCCAGTCCACCATTTTTCATGCCTTCTCCTGATAGGTGTTTTGTAGATATTATCTGATTACCTGATATTTTCTGTTTGACAGATAATGGGTTTATTTCACTGCTGTTTTTAGCTCTCATTTGAGCATCATAGCTCTGAATTGGGCATTACCATTTCTTGTATTACAGATAATGCAAGCTTAGAAGTTATTTATCCATTTTTATATAGCCCTTTTCAAAAACAGTGTCGTTTTTGTGATTTTTTCCCCATATTGTCATCCATAACATTTAAAGCGAAGTGTTTGGCCAACTTATAAAGGAAAGGACCCAAATGGATTGTGCCAGCATTAGACTATCATCCACCAGAGAGATATAAAGAAGTTGAAGTGGAGAGAAGAATTTTTAGAGAGGGTTGTCAGTGTGGTGGACACAGGACTAAGTCTGTACCCAGAAGATCCATATTTGCAGCCTGTCTCTGATGCCTTCCAGCAGATCCCTTCTCTATGCTCAATTTACTCGTCTCTATATAAAGGTAGGGGGAAAAAATCACATATATTTCTGGATTTCTCCCATGTCGTGGGTTTCACATTACCCTTCACCATATCAAAGTCCCATACTGTGGTTTCCTGGACCTTTAGGTTACACAATCCTGATTCTTAATCCTATTGCCATATGTAGGAGAGTTCTAAGTCTCATTACAAACACCTTATCAATAGGTGCTCACTTACTACTCACTCACTCTGATCCCACTCTGGAATAAATCTTGTTTTCTATATGGTATGAGCTCTCATAACATTCTCTGTGTTTTTTCCCACCAGAATATAGAGAGCACTTCTTACATTACAATTTTATAGTCATATGACCAAACCCTAAACTACTTATAAAACCTGGAGTGTCTAAGCATGTTAATGGCAGAAACATGTCCCTTTGGTTAGTGCTGCCTCCGAAGTAAGAGTGCCTGGTAACTAATAGGAATTCTGGAAATTAACAATTCATATAAAATCATGTGTGAATTGATAAACAATTTGTATGATGATGATAAAGCATTAAAATATGAATATTTAACATAAAGAATAAACAGATCAATGAGAGATTACTGCATAATGCAACAGGTTAACAGATAAAGACATTCAGAAATGGACTTACAGGGGCTTATGGACTGACATCCCCTAAGTGATTGTCTACATTTGGACAAGGCCCGCTCCACAAGTGAAATATCAACACCTTAGTATTTTAAAAATATTGTAGAAAGATACATGCACTTGGCCAGTAAGGAATACCAGAGAGAGAATTTCCATGAGTGGATGTTCTCTGTTTTTCTTTCTCCAAAATAAAAATCATTTCAAAGCCTGCCCTTCTCATATTCTTCCATCATACTTAACTTTGACCACATGTACAAAAGTTAGACAATCAAAATTTGTCCATTCTCAACTAGAGTCTACTTCCAAATATTTAATTCAAATAGATCAACATACAAGTCTAAGATTCTCACCTGATGAGCCTTAACACACTAGCCTTGTTTTGAATTCTTACATTTTAATGGAATATAACATGTGATTGTTATGATTAATAAGAATACCTACAATCCTGACTATAAAGTTTCATACTTACCATCTCATTTAAGCTTTGATACATGGGGAGTATCACTGTATGGTGACTAACATAACATAGTAAAAGAAATCTCAGTACAACCATATTCTAAGTTGAGGAGCTAGGTCATCTGGTAAAAAAATGGACCACAAAACTGGTTCTGCTGGAATTATCTCATGTTCCAAAACAAAGATACAAAATAGTTGAAGAAATACAGAATTTTTTAGTCAGAGTGGGCAATATGGAAGTCACATTCTCTACCATCAAGAGTCTGGCCCACCCAATCCCAAAACACAGAAATAAATGATCTATTCAAATGAAAGATATCCTTCTGGGAAACTGCTACATTAAACCCAAGCTAATTTTCTTTTTTTTAATGAACATATAATGCATTATTTGTTTCAGGGGTATAGGTCTGTGATTCATCAGTCTTACACAATTCACATCATTCACCATAGCACACACCCTGCCCAATGTCCATCAACCAGCCACTCCATTCCCCCCATACCCCTCCACACCAGCAACCCTCAGTTTATTTCCTGAGATAAAATCACTTATGGTTTGTCTCCCTTTCTGGTTTTGTCTTGTTTCATTTTTCCCTCCCTTCCTCTATGATCCTCTATCTTGTTTCTCAAATTCCTCATACCAGTGGCATACGATAATTGTTTTTCTCTGATTGACTTATTTCACTTAGCATAATACCCTCTAGTTCCATCCACGTCATTGCAAATGGCAAGATTTCTTTTTCTTGGTGGGTGGATAATATTCCATTTTATATATATACCACATCTTCTTAATCCATTCATCTGTTGATGGACATCTAGGCTCTTTCCATAGTTTGGCTATTATGGACATTACTGCTATAAACTTTGGGGTTCATGCGCCCTTTGGATCACTACATTTGTATCTTTGGGATAAATACCCAGTAGTGCAATTGCTGAATCATTGGGTAGCTCTATTTTCTACTTTTTGAGGAACCTCCATATTGTTTTCCAGAGTGGTTGTACCAGTTTGCATTCCCACCAGCAGTGTAGGAGGGTTCCCTTTTCTTCACATCCTTGCCAACATCTGTCATTTCCTGACTTGTTAATTTTAGCCATTCTGAGTGATGTGAGGTGGTATCTCACTGTGGTTTTAATTTGTATTTCCCTGATGCCGAGTGACGTTGAGCACTTTTTCATGTGTCTATTGGCCATTTGGATGTCTTCTTTGGAGAAATGTCTGTTCATGTCTTCTGCTCATTTCCTGACTGGATTATTTGTTCTTTGGGTATTAAGTTTGATAAGTACTTTATAGATTTGAGATACTAGCCCTTTATCTGATACATCATTTGCAAATATCTTCTCCCATTCTGTTGGTTGTCTTTTGGTTTTGTTGACTGCTTCCTTTGCTGTGCAAAAGCTTTTTATCTTGATGAAGTCCCAATAGTTCATTTTGCCCTTGCTTCCCTTGCCTTTGGTGATGTTTCTAGGAAGAAGTTGTTGCAGCTGAGGTCAAAGAGGTTGCCACCTGTGTTCTCCTCAAGGATTTTGATGGATTCCTATCTCACATTTAGGTCTTTCATCAATTTTGAGTCTATTTTTGTGCATGGGTAAGGAAATGGTCCAGTTTCATTCTTCTGCATGTGGCTGTCTGATATTCCCAACACCATTTGTTGAAGAGACTATCTTTTTTCCATTTGACATTCTTTCCTATTTTTTCGAAGATTAGTTGACCATAGAGTTGAGAGTCCATTTCTGGGCTCGCTATTCTGTTACATTGATCTATGTGTCTGTTTTTGTGCCAGTACCATGCTGTCTTGACGTTTACAGCATTGGAATAGAGCTTGAAGTCCAGAATTGTGATGCCACCAGCTTTGGTTTTCTTTTTCAACATTCCTCTGGCTATGTGGGGTTTTTCTGGTTCCATAAAAATTTTAGGATTACTTGTTCCACTTCTGTGAAAAAAGTTGATGGTATTTTGATAGAGATTGCACTAAATGTGTAGATTGCTCTAGGTAGCATAGCTATTTTCACAATATTTGTTCTTCTAATCCATAAACATGGAACATTTTTCCATTTTTGTCTGTTCCTCAATATCTTTCATGAGTACAGATTCTTTGCCTCTTTGGTTAGATTTATTCCTAGATATCTTATGGTTTTGAGTGCAATCGTAAATGAGATCGTCTCCTTAATTTTTCTTTCTTCTGTCTAGTTGTTGGTGTATAGAAATGCAACTGATTTCTGTGCGTTGATTTTTATATCCTAACACATTACTGAATTCCTGTATGAGTTCTAGCAATTTTGGAGTGGAGTCTTTCGGGTTTTCCACATAAAGTATCATACCATCCGCAAAGAGTGAGAGTTCAACTTTTTTGCAGATTCAGATGCCTTTTATTTCTTTTTGTTGTCTTATTGCTAAGGCTAGGACTTCTAGTACTATGTTGAATAGCAGTGATGACAGTGAACATCCCTGCCGAGTTCCTGACCTTAGGGGAAAAGCTCTCAGTGGTTTCCCATTGAGAATGATATTCACTGTGCATTTTTCACAGATGACTTTTATGATATTGAGATACGTACCCTCTATCCCTACACTGTGAAGAGTTTTGATCAAGAAAGGATGCTGTACTTTGTCAACGCTTTTCCTGCATCCATTGAGAGTATCATAGGTTCCAGTTCTTTATTAATCTATTGCATCACATTGATTGATTTGCAAATGGTGAACCAACCTTGCAGCCCAGTAAAAAAATCCCACTTAGTCATGGTGAATAATCTTTTTAATGTACTGTTGGATCCTACTGACTAGTATTTTGGTGAGAATTTTTGCATCCATATTCATCAGTAATATTGGTCTGTAATTCTCCTTTTTGATGGGGTCTTTGTCTGGTTTTGGAATTAAAGTAATGTTGGCCTCATAAAATGAGTTTGGAACTTTTTCTTCTACTTCTATTTTTTTTTGAATAGTTTCAGGACAATAGGTATTAATTCTTCTTTAACTATTTGGTAGAATTCCCCTGGGAAGCCATCTGGCTCTGGGCTCTTGGTTTGGGGAGTTTTTGATGACTCCTTCAATTGCCTTACTGGTTATAGGTCTGTTCAGGTTTTCTATTTCTTCCTTATAGAGTTTTGGTAGTTTGTACATCTCTAGGAATGCATACATTTCTTCCAGATTGTCTTATTTGCTGACATACAGTTGCTCATAATATGTTCTTATAACTGATTGTATTTCTTTGTTGTTGGTTGTGATCTCTCCTTTCTCATTCATGATTTTATTAATTGGGGTCCTTTCTCTTTTCTTTTTGTTAAGTCTGGCCAGTGGTTTATCAATCTTATTAATTCTTTCAAAGATCCAGCTCCTACTTTCGTTGATCAGTTGTATTGGTTTTTTGTTTGTTTGTTTGTTTCTATTTCATTGATTTCTGCTCTGATCTTTATTATTTCTCTTCTGCTGGGTTTGGGCCTTATTTGCTGTTCTTTCTCTATCTCCTTCAGGTGTAGATTTAGGTTGTGTATTTGAGAACTTTCTTCTTTCTTGAGAAAGGGTTGTATTGCTTTAGGACCCCCATTGCTTCATCCTAAAGATTTTGAAGAGTTGTGTTTTCATTTTCATTTCTTTCCATGAATTTTTTTATTTATTCTTTAACTTCCTAGTTGATTCATTCATTCTTTAGTAGGATGCTTTTTAGAGTCCACGCATTTGAGTTCTTTCCAATTTTCCTTTTGTGATTGAGTTCGAGTTTCAAAGCATTGTGGTCAGAAAATGTGCTGGGAATGATCCCAATCTTTTGGTACTGGTTGAGACCTCATTTGTGACCCAGAATGTGATCCATTCTGCAGAATGTTCCATGTGCACTAGAGAAGAATGTGTATTCTGCTGCTTTGGGATGGACTGTTCTGAATATATCTGTGATGTCCATCTGGTCCAGTGTATCATTTACAGCCTTTATTTCTTTGTTGATCTTTTGCTTTAATGATTTGTCCATTTCAGTGAGGGGGAGTGTTAAAGTCCCCTACTATTATTGTATTGTTGTTGTGTTTCTTTGACTTTCTTATTAATTGGCTTATATAATTGGCTGCTCCCATATTAGTGTTTTGTTTTAATGTGTGAGGAACTTTTCTTCTTTACATTCCTCAGTAAAACTTCCTAACTATCCTGAACTGAAATTGTATTTGCTCAGCTTATCTTTGACCTCTGATTTCCCCAACCATGGACTCTTTACAGCACATGTCAGTTGATCCATCTAGGATCCTTAACCCAACCAGCTCTTTTCTCTGTGGAAATTGCTGCCATTGGCTTCCATGACACCATTATTGGGTCCCTGTCCCTGGTCGTTCTGGCTACTTTTTTCCAGTATCCTTTAGTCCTTCTTTTTACTTTACTTATTTCTTAATTACTGGTTTTTCCTAGGGTATCATTCTTGACCCTAGTGTTTCTACATACATTCCCTGCGCAACTTCACTAAGCCATGAATCAAAGTATCACGCGGACACTGAAGAATCCAAAATTTCAAACTCCGTCTCTGTCTACCTGCCCTGCCTAATGTTTTGCAAACACTTTGAACTTAAAGTGTCCCAAGTACGACATATTTATTACTTTCTTCCCCTATTGCCCTTAGACCTCTCCCTTCCTGTATTTTCTGTCCTACGACATCACCATTGGTCTTGAAACACACTAAAGTCTTTTTTAAGGGAGGCAGTTTTTAAAGGAGTCTTTTAAAAGTATTTTTTAAGGGAGACTACCTTCCCTCCAGGACCTCACCCATGTTCTTTCTCCTACAACATTCTCAGATGTCCCTTCCCTTAGTTACCTCTTAAGGATCCTACACTTTTCATGCTAATTTCTCATATATGTTCTCTTAGCTTTATTTTTTGCTAGCTGTTTCAAAACTGACTTTTCCTTCTTAGAACTTATTACTTAGAACATATTACTGCCTTATAACCACACGAGTGGTTATTAAATAAATGACAATGTTTTTCACTTCTCCACTGTTTTGCAAGAACACAGCAGCCATATTTACTTTGGCCCAACATTTTACCAAACACAATCTCTGGCACATGAAATGCTCTTAATAAATCCTCTTAGATATTGAATGAGTAACTTCTAACACCCCTCAACTTCAATCAGTTGCCATATCCTTTTGCTTCTATTAAATCACTTATCTTTCAAATCTGCTCTTTCATTACCGTCTCAAGTCTAGTTCTTAGAGGACATCCTCAGCATCCCTTGCCCACCATCAGCCTCAACTCCATCTACCAAACTACTAGTATTGTTACTTTTTAAACACAAACATGATACTCTTGCTCTGGAATCTTCAGTAACTCCCAGATTTCTCTAGGAACAAATTTAACTCCTAAACCTGGTCTACAAAATTCTTGACAACCTTACTTGAATCTTTAGGAAGCTTGTCCTATCACCCCTAGAATTGGGAAACACATGAAGCAGTGTCTGACTCAGGCAAGCAAATTCCACACCTGGGGCTGGACTTGCTCTCAGAAAGGTACAATGAGGTATATTGCTGGTGAAGTGAACCACATGAACGCACAGGAGCCATACTTGGCCTCATTAGAACACATGACATTGGGCACCTGCCCATCCTGGGTCTGAGCCCAGAGCAGCTGAACCCCAATATGTCACATCAAAAGAAGAAAATTCAACAAAATTTGGAAACTTTTATTTGCCAAAAGGAAGGACTGCCCACACTGGCAAGCAGGTGCATGACTAGATGCATGAACTATGGTGCATTTGAAAGCCAACAAATATCAAATCTATAAATACATAAAACGGGCTCCCTGAGAAAACCCATAGGCCTAAGTACCCAGGTGTCACTATTAAGGGACTAATCCACACTTGAGATGATAATGCAATATAAAAATTCCTTCTGAAAATCAGAAGACTTCGAGCCAGGAAACAGAAGGGAGGCAATATATGGCAGTGTTTGCATGAGTCCTGACAACTCATAGAATGATGGGATGAGGGGATACTGGCTTCTCTCCAGTAGGAAATATTTAAAGCAGATAAGGAAATACATCCACAGTTCCTACACTAAAGGGTGCAATGAGGGAAGGCACTGTAGGCCAGACACATGCCTGAAAGTCTGCCTTGAAAAGGACTGGGTATTTACCCCAAAGATACAGATTTTGTGAAAAGAAGGGCCATCTGTACCCCCAATGTTTATAGCAGCAATGGTCACGGTCGCCAAACTGTGGAAAGAACCAAGATGCCCTTCAACGGACGAATGGATGAGGAAGATGTGGTCCATATACACTATGGAGTATTATGCCTCCATCAGAAAGGATGAATACCCAACTTTTGTAGCAACACAGATGGGACTGGAAGAGATTATGCTGAGTGAAATAAGTCAAGCAGAAAGAGTCAATTATCATATGGTTTCACTTACTTGTGGAGCATAACAAATAGCATGGAGGACAAGGAGAGAAGGAGAGGAGAAGGGAGTTGGGGGAAATTGGAAGGGGAGGTGAACCATGAGAGACTATGGACTCTGAAAACCAATCTGAGGGTTTTGAAGGGGCGGGGGGTGGGAGGTTGGGGGAACCAGGTAGTGGGTATTATAGAGGGCACGGATTTCATGGAACACTGGGTGTGGTGCAAAAACAATGAATACTGTTACGCTGAAAAGAAATTTTTAAAAAAAGAAATAATTTAAAAAGAAATAGCACTACGGTTTAATTAAAGTAAATTAAACTGTAGGGCTGTATTAAAGTTTAATACAGACTTTTACATACATAGACTATATGTACATAAAATAAACTGTAGGGCTGTATTAAAGTTTAATACAGACTTTTACGTACATAGACTATATGTACATATAGTACATATATGTGCATAGACTATATGTACATATAGTACATATAGTACATATATGTACATAGACTATAGTCTATGTATGTAAAAGTCTGTATTAAGACTTTTATAGTATAGTATAGTATAGACTATATGTATGTAAAAGTCTGTATTAAACTGGATGTTGAAAGCAACATGTCCCTCATATAAGAGTTAAAGCGGAGATTGCACAGAACCAACACTGGCCCAGTTGGCATTAAAAATCAAATTTTTTTAAAAATCACATGTTGAAGTCCTAATATCCAGTACCTCAAAACATAAATTTATTTGGGAATGCAGGATTTACACAGGTATTCAATTTTTTAAAAATTCATTATTATGGGTGGCCCTATGCCAATATAACTAGTGTCCAGAAAAGAAATCTGAGAGGACATGTGGACCATCAGAAAAGTACTATGGTGGATTTTTTTCTGTATTACAAGAGGAAATTTGGACACAGACTCATATATAGGGAGAGTGCCATGAGAACATGAACATGAAGACAGCAATCTATAAGCCAAGAAGAGAAGCCTGGGACACATATTATCTCTCCCCAGATATCAGAAGGAACAGACCTTGTCAACACCTTTATTTACTTCAGACATCTAGTCACCAGAACTATTAAAAAAAATTTTTTTTCATTGTTCAAACAACAACCCAGTTGGTGGTACTTTGTTTTGACAACCCTACCGAATTAATGCAGGCTTCTGAGGCCAGGGCAATATATTTCAAATACTGACATATACTAAAGTGAGGTGCTAGGCCACCCTGCAAACAAATGGACCAAAACAGAATCTGGTGACTTTGGCCCATCACCCAGCACAGAGATAGACACAGTGAAGTGAGGGATAGAAAAAATAATTCATAAAGAGAGTTGATAGTGTGTTGAGCACTTTCTCCATATTCATGAAGGAGGGACAAAAATTGTTTCCACTCTCCTCAAACCACTGACAAAGGGCTTCAGAAATGTTCACTGATTCCCTTGAAAGTGGGTGGGCACAAGAACTAATGTCTGCCTCCCATAGCTAAAATCCAGATGCTGAAGCTAGAGTTGCCCTTGAGAAGGGATATTAAGAGTGCACCTTGAATGAATACCCAACTTTTGTAGCAACATGGACAGGACTGGCAGAGATTATGCTGAGTGAAATAAGTCAAGCAGAGAGAGTCAATTATCATATGGTTTCACTTATTTGTGGAGCATAACAAATAGCATGGAGGACATGGGGAGTTAGAGAGGAGAAGGGAGTTGGGGGAAATTGGAAGGGGAGGTGAATCATGAGAGACTATGGACTCTGAAAAACAATCTGAGGGGTTTGAAGTAGCGGGGAGTGGGAGGTTGGGGTACCAGTTGGTGGGTATTAGAGAGGGCACAGATTGCATGGAGCACTGGGTGTGGTGAAAAAATAATGAATACTGTTTTGCTGAAAATAAATAAAAAAATAAATTTTTTTAAAAAAAGACTGCACCTTGGGAAAGAATAACAATTCCTCAATTTGTTAGCTGCATAGTATTCCATTGTGTATATATACCACATCTTCTTGATCCATTCATCTGTTGATGGACATCTAGGTTCTTTCCATAGTCTGGCTATTGTGGACATTGCTGCAATAAACATTCGAGTACACGTGCCCCTTTGGATCACTACGTTTGTATCTTTAGGGAAAATGCCCAATAGTGCAATTGCTGGGTCATAGGGCAGTTCTATTTTCAACATTTTGAGGAACCTCCATGCTGTTTTCCAGAGAGGTTGCACCAGCTTGCATTCCCACCAACAGTGTAGGAGGGTTCCCCTTTCTCCGCATCCTCGCCAGCATCTGTCATTTCCTGACTTGTTGATTTTAGCCATTCTGACTGGTGTGAGGTGATATCGCATTGTGGTTTTGATTTGTATTTCCCTAATGCCGAGTGATATGGAGACACTTTTTCATGTGTCTGTTGGCCATCTGGATGTCTTCTTTGCAGAAATGTCTGCTCATGTCCTCTGCCCATTTCTTGATTGGATTATTTGTTCTTTGGGTGTTGAGTTTGCTAAGTTCTTTATAGATTCTGGACACTAGTCCTTTATCTGATATGTCGTTTGCAAATATCTTCTCCCATTCTGTCAGTTGTCTTTTGATTTTGTGAACTGTTTCCTTTGCTGTGCAAAAGCTTCTGATCTTGATGAAATCCATCAAAAGAAATGAAATCTTGCCATTTGCGACAACATGGATGGAACTAGAGCGTATCATGCTTAGCGAAATAAGTCAAGCGGAGAAAGACAACTGTCATATGATCTCCCTGATATGAGGAAGTGGTGATGCAACATGGGGGCTTAAGTGGGTACGAGAAGAATAAATGAAAGAAGATGGGATTGGGAGGGAGACAAACCATAAGTGACTCTTAATCTCACAAAACAAACTGAGGGTTGTTGGGGGGAGGGGGTTTGAGAGAAGGGGGTGGTATTATGGACATTGGGGAGGGTATGTGTTTTGGTGAGTGCTGTGAAGTGTGTAAACCTGGTGATTCACAGACCTGTACCCCTGGGGATAAAAATATATGTTTATAAAAAATAAAAAATTATATTGAAAGAAAAAAAAAAGCACAAATGATAAAAGAAAAAAATAGGTATGTTTTAAATCTCATAAAAATTTATTTTTTAAAATTTTAATCAAATTTTAAAAATTGTGCTTCAAAGAACACTATCAGGATAGTGAAAGACAACCTATGATGTGGAAAAATGTTTGTAAATCTTGTACATGATAGGGGGCCTATATCCAGAATATATAAAGAATACTTATTAACTTACTGACAAATAACCCAATTTAAAAATGGGCAAAGGAAGCAACCAAAGAGTCCATAAATAGATGAATGGAAAAAGATGTACTATATACACACAATGAAGTATGACTCCACCATAAAAAATAATGAGATCTTGCCATCTACAATGACATGGATGGGCCTAGAGGGTATAATGCTAAGTGAAATAAATCAGAGAAAGGCAAACACTATATGATTTCACTCATATGTGGAATTTAAGAAACAAAACAAATGCACAAACAAAATACCAATAAATGAGGGGAATTGGAAGGGGTGGTGACCCATGAGAGACTATGGACTCTGAGAAACAATCTGAGGGTTTTGAAGGGGAGGAGGGTGGAAGGTTGGGGGAACCAGGTGGTGGGTATTAGAGAGGGCACGGATTGTATGGAGCACTGGGTGTGGTGCAAAAACAATGAATACTGTTATGCTGAAAAGAAATAAAAATAAAAAAAAATTAAAAAAAAACAATTCCTCAATTTGTTTAAAAAAGGGGGGGGGGGCACCTGGGTGGCTCAGTGAGTTAAGCCTCTGCCTTTGGCTCAAGTCATGATCTTAGGGTTCGGAGATTGGACCCTGCATCGGGCTCTCTGCTCAGCAGGGAGCCTGCTTCCCCCTCTCTCTCTACCTGCCTCTCTGTTTGCTTGTGATCTCGATATCTCTTTCTCTCTCTCTCTCTCTGCCAAATAAATAAATAAAATCTTTTTTTAAAAAAAGAGCCTCCGGTTTCCAGGTTGGACATATAGGCCCTAGGTAAATAATTAACCTCAGAATTACTTAAAAGGAATGTCAACTAGAGAATGTCCCCAATAAATGGGGACACTGACAGCCCACAGATAAAAGGAGAGTCTACATGGCTGGTTAAAGAAAAGGCCATGCATTGTGGCAGAGATACGAAGACTAAGGTCCTGAAAGGAAAATGAAAATATCCCTGTGACAGCATCTGCCTAGGGTTTCCTCCCTATCTGAGTCCCAGATATACACTATAACTTACTTAACTATGCAAGAATGCACTCTTCTCCCTGAGCCCTTCACTCTCTCTGGGAATAGCATCAGAGAATGAGAATGAACAACTGGTCATTTGGAAACAGATGGAGAAAACAAAATAAAAAACTGATTGTCTATTTCAACTCCCCATCAATATACATCCATCATTTGTAGGATCTCCAATATTTATGCAGACCCCAGTTGGAACTGAAGGATATTTCCTAAGATTCAGAAAATGAGGTTTTAATTATTAAACTAGAATAGGCTTCTTCTAGAGATGCCTGGATGCCTCAGTCAGTTAAGCATCTGCCTTTGGCTTGGGGCATGATTCCGGTCCTGGAATCAAGCCCCGCCTCAGGCTCGTCATGCAGCAGGGACCCTACTTCTCCCTCTGCCTGCCACTTTCCCTGCTTGCGTCCCCTCTTGCTCTCTAACAAATAAATAAATAAAATATTTTAAAAAGAAAATGTTAGAATAAGCTTCTTCTAAAACAAAACTCATCACAGATATTTGGTTGTGTAAGAGTAAGCAGAAAAGGTAGGAGACTTTCTCAAGATTTTCTCCAAGACAGGGAAAGAAGAGGACCCCAACATAGTTATCTTTGAGAAAAAAAAGAATAAAGTTGCTCTATTTCATATCCTATTTGCATCAGGTCAATAGGAACTTGAATGAAGTAAAAGTAATCAAACACCAATCTGACAATGCTTCAAAGTTGGAAGACCACATCAACGACCTCGTGAGGATGGCAGGACAGCAATCTATGGTTGCGCTGTCCAGTTCTACATTAGGGAAGGTCATGAAATATTGTGACTTCTAGATTATCCACAAATACATTTT
Organism: Mustela nigripes; assembly: GCF_022355385.1. Taxonomy (NCBI): domain Eukaryota; kingdom Metazoa; phylum Chordata; class Mammalia; order Carnivora; family Mustelidae; genus Mustela; species Mustela nigripes. The sequence continues at coordinate 105,219,959 of NC_081575.1, read as the reverse complement.
CTAGCATATTTAAAGGAGCTTTTGAAATAACAACAAAAAACCCCAGAACCCCAACAACAAAAAACCCCTAGAACCCCAACGTGTCATGTTAAAGTAGGAAAACAAGTAAAAATACAAAAACTGGCATTCACCAAAAAGAAGGGATGCAGCACTGGCTGGCAGGGATTGACTAGATGCCTAAAGGGGCAGTAAAATCAACAACCAAAAAATACAAGGTCATTTCATCACACAAAGGACCCTTCAACACACAAAAGAGGCTATCTGAGAGGACCCACAAGTCTAAGCATTCAGGACTGAAAGTCTGTAGTGTGATCAATTTCACAGTGGAGATAATCCAACATAAACCTTGTCTCTGAGAATAGCTAGGATGATTCAGGCACAGAGGGACATGAAAATAGTCACACATGTCATGTGGTGTGCATGTCCCCTGACAGTGCAGAAGGTCAGGGTAAAGGGATATTGGGCTATACCCACACTATATTCCACCTTCTATTCCTCGATTTTGCTCTGTTCACCCCTTGTTTATCCCTTCTCTACTCTTTTACCTTTCTCTCTATTCTTTCCCAGGTGTCCTATATTCTCACTCATTATGCTGACTGATATATGTAAAGAAACTAGTGAATCTCTAACAGAAGACAGGCCTACAATCATTATAAGACACTGTCTTTGGAATGGCTCAACAGGGACAAACTAATGGAACCCATCGGTACATACTCATGTTCCGTATATAGGGATTCCTAATCTTGGTTTGTCCAGGAATGACCAGAGAGCACATCTAAGACTTCTTTCCTCCCTTTTAATTATCTACTTGTCCTTTTTTCACCTGCAAGATGTCACCTGCATTTTTCCAAAGGGCATTAATGACTTGATCGGCTTCTAGAAAACGGGGTTAAAAATCACTAGTGGTGAATCTGTCAAAAGAAGTTTGGGCCTTGACCACAGTCCGTTGAGAAGCTTCAGCTGGATCCAACATAGGATCAAGGCTCCAAGATGTGCTCCTACCACCTCTTCTGAAAAGTGGCAATCGTGCTTCCTACCTTGGACTGTGGAGCCCTGATGTGTGCCAGTTCAAATGGAGGAACAAATACAAATGACGAGAAGTAGGTTTTGCTAAGTTACTGGTTGCTGGGACTGAAACAACACCCGAAACTACAGTAAAGTCAACAGCCAACAAATTCTAGGTGTTTTTAAGGGGAGCTGAAAAACAAAGGAGGCTTCCAGAGAATACCCACTAGTCAAAACATCCTCACTTGAAAGATGGGAGATAATTTTGCACTGCAGAAAACAAAACAAAAAAAAAATTGTCTCTGAGAACAAGAGGAAGCAATAACTGTAGAGAGAGCTGAAGGCAAACACACATATGGAGGGGCTGCGTGCCCTCTGACAACTCAGAGAAGGATGGGATGAAGGGAAAGTGGATTACTGCCACTTTTGAGGTAGGTTGAGTGGATAGGGAGAGGCATGGTACTCCTACAAGGGTGCAATAAAAACAAAGGTGCTGAGGGTCAGATACACACCTAGAACATTAGCTTGGGATCAGTACTGCTCATTTCATTGCAAAATGCACCCCACCACCTGCAGAAAAAAACAGGATGTGTTCTCTATGGTCTACATATGGATCCATAGACAGGGAAGGTGATCAGTATTTTTTCCAATCTCGTGAGAAAAACATGAAGACTACTCGAGTTTCCTTCCAGACAAATGGCACACAGTTTCAAGAAGCTTGTCTTAGCTCCCCTCGAGCTGGGAAACACATGAAGCAGCATCTGATTCAGGCAAGTGAATTCCACACCTGGGGCTGGAGCTGTTCTGAGAAAGGCACAGTGTGGTCTGTGGCAGGCAAAGTGAACCACACAACCACATAAAAGCCAGACTGGTCAGATGCGGCCTCATTAGAACACACAAACTTGGGGCACCTGCCCTTCCTGGGGCTGATCCCAGAGCACCTGAACCCCAACATGTCACACCAAAACAAGAAAACAGAGTAAAAATTTGGAAACTTTTCTTTGCAAATTGAAGGGCTGCCCACACTGGCAAGCTGGTAGTGACTAGATGTATGAGTGTCAGTGCATTCAAATGCCAACAAATACCAAACATTTTTAAGGGGCCTAGAAATACACCAAAGTATACCAGAAGACCCATGGGCCTAATCACCCAGGTGTAAATGTTAAAGGATAAATCCACAATGGAGGGGCGCCTGGGTGGCTGAGTGGGTTAAGCTGCTGCCTTCGGCTCAGGTCATGATCTCAGGGTCCTGGGATTGAGTCCCGCATCGGACTCTCTGCTCAGCAGGGAGCCTGCTTCCCTCCCTCTCTCTGTCTCTCCATCTACTTGTGATTTCTCTCTGTCAAATAAATACATAAAATCTAAAAAAAAAAAAAATCCACAATGAAGATGATAATGCAACATAAAAATTCCTTCTTAGAACCATCAGAAGACTTCGAGCCAGGAGACAGAAAGAAGGCAATATACAGAAGGGTTGGGGTGCCTGGCTGGCTCAGTCAGTAAAGTGTGCGACCCCTGATCTCAGGGTTGTAGGTGTGAGGCCCACACTGGGTGCAGAGATTACTTTAAAAATAAAATCCTTAAAAATATATATACAACAGGGTTTACATGAACCCTGACAACTCATAGAATGATGGGATGAAAGGATACTGGCTTTCCTTCAATATGAAATATTTAAAGTAGATAAGGAAATGCACCCACAATGCCTACAATTAAGGGAACAGTGGGAGAGATGCTCTGGGTCAGGCACATCCCTGAAAGCCTGGCTTGGGAACAATTTTGAGAGCAAAATGATCTTGGTATAAATATATGCAGATGCTCCCAACACCAAAATGATAAATACAAAAGACCCCCAGATTCTAAGGTAAGTACTATAATACCAGATACAACTGGTATTGCTGACATTAACCCACTCACTACCTAAGGATATGAAAACTGAGGTGGAATAAGGAGGAAAGATACTCCAGACAGAGTATCTGAAAGAGTGATAGGCATTTTCTACCTGCTGTAATCTGTGCTTCCATCCTTTTCTACTCAACCCTATCACTGCACTTCCTATTTAAGTGTGTGGGGGGGGTACCTGCTGAGGAAAGGCCGCATTAAGAGCCCAAACTGACTTTCTTTAGTGTGCGCTCTACTGTGAGCCAAACATAGCTTGCGTACTTCTTTTCATGTTTTTACTTTAAGAATCAAACTCTACACCCAAAAAACAAATACTCCAGCTAAGAAATGGGCAGAAGACATGAGTAGACAAATTTCCAAAGGAGACATCCACTTGGCTTACAGACACATGAGAAGACACTCAACATCACTCGGCATCAGGGAAGTACAAAGCAAAATTATGATGAGATATCACCTCACACCTGTCAGAATGGCTAAAATGAATAGCACAAGAAACAACAGGTGTTGGTGAGGATGGAGAGAAAGGGGAACCCTCTTACACTGCTGATGGGAAAGCAAACTGGTGCACCCACTCTGGAGAACAGTATGGAGGTCCCTCAAAAAGTTAAAATTAGAACTACCAACAATTGTACTACTAGATATTTACCCAAAAGATACAAAAATACATATTCAAAGGGGTATGTGCACCCTGATGTTGATAGCAGCATTTTCAACAATAGCCAAACTATGGAAAGAGCCCAAATGTCCACTGACAAATGAATGGATAAAGAAGATGTGGGGTGTGTGTGTGTGTGTGTGTGTGTATAACAATATCATGCCATATAATGATAGAGAACAAACTGAGGGCTGACGGGGGGCAGATGGGAGATGGGGATTAAGGAAGGCACTTGTTATGATGGTGGTGTGATGAATCACCAGATTCTACTCCAGAAACAAATAATGCACTGTATGTTAACAAGTAAAATTTAAATTAAAAAAAAAAAAAAGGAATCCAAGCCATCCTTCAATGACACTTGCTTGCTGGAAATGACCCTGTATATGAATGGTCCATCAAATGTCCCAAGGGGTACCTCACTGCTGTATATTTTTCCCTAAAGGTGGCACCATTATTTGATGGGTGTCATTGGTAAATGCAAATTTAAAACAGATTAATATTCCTCTCATCTGATGTTCATGGAGGTTGTCAGGGCAATACTCGGAAAAGGGATCTACCACTCTCCATGCCCAGTGGTAATCTTGAGAGGAGCTCAGAGTGTCTGTTCTGGTACATCTGTTCTAGAAACTGGAGACCCCCTCTCTATTAGACTGTCTAGCTAACATACTAGGCATGTTTGCCAGGCTTCCTTGGTCTGATGTGCTGGAATCACTAGGAAATCTTTTTTTTTTTTTTTTTTTTTTTTTTTTTGCAAATTCTATCCAGGAGAATATGGTCATAAGCTGGGCAGTACAAGTAGTATGAGCTTGTTGATTCCAATGATTTTTATCTTCAAAAACTCCTTAACCATGTGAACCACACAGAGCATGAAAAAGAGGTGTGTATCTTGTACAATCAGTTGATCGTGTTTGCCACCACAAAGGCTGAGACTCGATAATCTGTGCATCCCCTTGCCGGGCATCAGTGAACACTGTGAACACATGAACACAAACCCATGACTCAGTCAAAAATTAACAAGGTACAGGGGCACCAGTGGGGCTCAGTCGGTTAAGCATCTGACACTTGATTTTGGCTCAGGTTATGATCTCAGGGTTATGAGATCAAGCTCTGCATCAGGCACCATGCTCAGCAGGGAATCTGCCTGAGATTCTCTCTCTCTCTCCCTCCTTTTTTGCCCCTCCCCTTACCATGCTTGCTGACTTCCTCTCTCGCATGGTCTCTCTCTCCCTCTAAAATTAATAAATAAATCTTTTTTAAAATTTTAAAAGATTAATGTAGGGATCCGCTTTCACATATTCCACATCCCAGTGTCCTGCCATGCTTTAATGAAACCTCTTGGCTGGGCTGGGGAAGCCTTGTGGGCTCCCAGTTGTCCACTTGTCTCCCTAGCACTGCTCTAACCATAGCATTTCCCCCACCAAAACATCCCTTATAATTCAAGAGAAGGTATACAAACTTAACAACACTTGCTACAATACATTCAGCAGCTCCAGTTACAACATCTTGTGTAATTGCCCACCTATAAACTTACATCAGTCCACAGCCCAATCTGAGATTTATTTTCACATCCAAAATAAATTTTTGACTGTGCTCATTGGGTTATTCTAGGAACACAGTGACTATACCTGTTTATTTTTGAAGGAAAGGTCTAGCTAGAATGGTAGTACTGACCTGAGTCCCATGAACATCAGTCCAAATAGCACTGATTTCAGCCAAAGGGTTAGGTCCTCTTGGTCCTTCTACTGCTATTAGCAGTATGGTCATAGCCAGACTGGCTTACAACATGGGGTCAGTCACAGAAAACTGGGTGCTCTCCACTCCTTGTCCTCCAGAAAAACTGGCAGACTCCCTCATTTGCTAGTCAAAAAGAAAGTCTTAATTGTCCCATTGGGCTTTTACCCAAACCCATGCTTAACATCACTTCTTTCTTCCTCATTGTAGGAGTAGATCTTAAACTGGCTGCCTGTAGTCAAACCCTCCATCAGTGAGGTCTGCTACTGCTCCCCAGGTCCTATTCTATACTTGGGTATGCTGGGTCTCACGTATGCTTTTCCAAAAAAGCATTGTAACCTTATCAGCCTCCTGAAGGAGGAAGTTTAAAATCTGTGGAGTCAGTTTGACACAAGAAGATGGTACAAACCCCCATGTAGTGTGGCTTCTTTTAATGAGAAGCAGGCAAATTTTGCAGCAGTTTTAAGGAAGAAACAACTATTCTATCAGGAACAAATACCAAAGAGTGTGAAGAACAGAAGTTTTTTTCACTATACATATAATTCTGAGTGTGAACTCATTTAAATAATTTCAAGTATTATATCTAGAAAGTATGCCCTCAAAATATATTGGGAATTGTAATTCTCCCAAGGCCATCAAGAATGACATGTATAACTTGCCAATCAACAAGACATCATTATATATTGAAAACCTGACGTTGAAGGAACTCTCCTTGGATGCCATAGGAACATTCACAGTTCAGCATATTACACATTCCAATTACATGTTAGTACATGGTGCATACAATGAATTGGCTTGCAGGCTTCTCAAGGACAGAATCACTTTTAATTTTTCATCTCTTCACTAGAAGTTCTACAGCCGCATTCAGACACTTTTCACAAGAATAAAGACCACAGATATTTTTAGGTATCTAACATACCAGCTTATAGGAGACCATCTACTCTCCTTGGATGGAAGCCCAGAAAGTAGGGGTAAGAGTAGCAGGGGGTGTAATTGGCACCAATAAACATGGGTTTACACCCACCTTCAGCTGTTCTTTGGCCACGGCCAACGTACTTTTAACAGCTATGCACCAAGTGAACAGTTGATTGCAACCTGACACCTTGTTGCCTAAGCCTAACCTTCTGAAGTTTTTTCAACAGGTAACACTTACTACATAGTACCAGAGAAAACAACCTTAACTATCCTGGTCCACACTCTGACAAAGTTTAGACAGTGGAAGGACCCTTAAGATCACATGTCACCTACCATGTAGACAAGAAATATGCTACCAGATCCTAGAAGCCACACCTCTTGTAACTTGGCCTATAATGCTCTACTGATGCAGGAAAGACTTGATGTATCCTAACCTGCCCCTGCTGTGCTATTAGATCAGGAAGTCTCATCTCATCCACAGGTTCAGGGAGGATCATCACAAGTACCATCATCCCAGAGGACTTAGCCATTCTTACACTTAACAAAACATCTACTATTGGGGCGCCTGTGTGGCTCAGTGGTTAAGCACCTGCCTTTGGCTCAGGTTGTGATCTGAAGGTCCTGGGATCAAACCCTGCATCAGGCTCCCTGTTCAGCGGGAAGCCTGCTTCTCCCTCTCCTACTCCCCCTGCTCTGTTCCCTCTCTTACTGTGTCCCTCTGTCAAATAAATAAATATATTTTTTTAAAAGTTATTATTAGCTTAGGGATCCTACTGTGCCTCTCATTACCACTTAAGTGAGAGAACATGATTCCAGATGCTGGGGAATATATCCTAGCCATTAACCTGACCAGGATGGCCTCTTGTCTAATAAAGGAGCATCATAATTTCATCAACCACATGATCAGTACCATTTGGGATTTCATTCACAAAGAAATACAAAACCAAGGAGAATGTAAATTTACTTTCACACTAAAAATATTTTAAAGGCCTTTTCAGTTTTTGACACTTTAATATTTACTAATACAGCAAAAAAAGAATGAGTTAAAATTCCACTTCCCTGTCATCTTTATGTCATGCACCAGAAAAGACACATGATAAGAAAATGGATAGAAATCCAAGTTGTAGATGACCTGCTTATGGAGGAGCCACCTCTAGGCTGTAGCTGAGTGCTTTTCTACCCTGTAGCTCTATGCTCAAATGAGGGGAGTACAGAAATTCCTGTATCTCAACAAACCCCAAGGGATGAGAAAACTGCCTCATGAGGATAAGGGTTGGAATGACTGACCCAAGTGCAAGAGCTTCAGAAAGCTTCACTTGTGTTCTCTGCATTTAGGGTGACACAGGCATGGTGTGTGATTAATGTAGAACGAAAAACTAAGGCTGGAGTTACCTCTGCTAGGAGGGACAAAAGGGAGCTGGAAGGAATGAACTGGAGATGATAACGTCCCACTGCACAACTATGAGGTTTGAATGACAGCATTTCACCTAGGCTTAAGAGACTCACCAATATTTTCAATAGAGCATTGTAGCCTTAACAGTCTCCAGGAGAAAAAGATCAAAAATCTCATGGAGTCCTTTAGGCCCCACATGAAGACAGGCCACTCAAGGGGCAGCCACTCAAAACTTCACCAGTGGCCTCAAGTCTCCCAGCTTAGTAGTACATGGGGGCACTGACAAGTCACAACAGAAGGCAGGAGGAGCATAAATGGGAGGAACTGGTATGACTGCTACCCCACACTGGTTTGACAAGATGGGTTCTATCAAGTCCTTTAATACTTTAACCAGTGCATGAACTCTTCAGTTCTTTTTAGTGGTGAAGGGACCTCAACTTCTACCACAGGCTTCTTCCTTCCTGAATGAAGTAAGATTTGGCTTTTTTGAAAATTTTGATCTACAAAAGTCCAAGTAGCCAGGATCTCAGGAGATTTTCATCGGCCACTTTCTGCCTAATGTGATAAACATTTTTCAATAGGCTGCATACACTGTCATATCTGGAAAATCTATCTTCAGGGAATGATGAGATGATGGAATACTGGATTACATCCACACTGTATGTGCCTTGTCTTCCTGGACATCTTCCAATTCACTCCCTCTTCTCCCTTCCTTTTCTGTTTTTGTCAAAGGTTCCCAAGGTCTCCCTGTCTTCACTTTTTATGTTGACTGAGATCTTTAAAGAATGCAGTGGTTCTAAAACTGAATATTGGACCCCAATCATTTAAGGAGACTCTTAGGTAAGCTGGACAGGGAGAATCCTAGTGGAATCCTTTTTAACATACTCATCTGTAGATGTACAGACAGAGAGATTCACAAATTACTTCTGCCAACAAATGACCATGGAGCAATTCTAGAAGCTCAGCCTTCCCTTTCCAATATCACCTTGTCCCACTATGAAAGGCAAGGTCTCACAAGCATTTTTTTTCCAAAAAGACATCGTAATTTAGCTGATCTCAGAAGAAGAAAGCTAAAATATCATGAAGATAATTTTATAAGCAGGTAGAGCTAGACTGCTCTGTCTAGTGGGGAGGTGAACTCAAGGCCAACAGGGAGATAGGATTCCTGAAGTGCCACCATCACCTTACATGCAAGCTTAGGACGGAGATTCTAGCCTGGTGCTGGGAGCCTCAATATGTCACCACCTAAATGGCAGAAAGAGTACAAGAATAGGAAACGTATTTGCCACACAGAAAGACTACCAAAAAAAAAAAAAAATGATTATACACACTTGTCGCCCCAGTGTGTGACCAGACACCAGAACCTGCAACCAACAACCGACAAACACCAAGTCTTTTTAGGGGACATTGGACAAGACAAAGGAAGCTCCCAGAAAATACCCACTGTAGTCTAAACACCTCCATTTGACGGGATGAGGATAAATTTGGACTGGAGATAAGTCAACATAAAATTCTAAGCACAACCAGAAGACTTCAAGCCAGAAGAGAGCACAAGGGAGTCAATATGAGGAAGGGTCTGCACGCACCTGACAACTCACAAAATGATGTGGCGAGGAGGTACTGACTTCCCAACATCTGAAAGCAGTAAGGAAATGCATGTGTAGTGGCTACAATTAAGGATGCCTTGAGGAAAGGTCCTCACAGATGTGACCATAAAGCCTGTCTTGGATAAAATGTTGAAAGCAACACATCCTTGGATACAAGCATTTTTGGCAGAGGCTCCAAAGACCAAAACAATTAATGTCTAGAACCCCATATTCTAAAGTGAAGTAATAAATTGCCTTGCCAAAATCCTGAGCAAAACTGGGTCAGTTGGCGTTGGTCCATTTCCCAGCACAGAGATATGAAACGTTGAGGTAAAAGAAGAAAGAAAGAAACTCTGGGGGAGTTATCAGGGTGGTAGGCATTTTCTTCCCTGACCAGAATCTGGACCTCCTCCTGACATCTCAAAAATCATGAAATATCCAATTTAAACGGGAGGTACCTGCTGGGGGGAATGCCACATTTAGACCCAAACTGACTTTCTTACACATGGGCTCCACTAGGAGATGAGCGTCAGCTATCCATTTCTCTTCATTCTTCAAGAATTCAAGCCATCTTTCAGTGGTGTCTGCAGCCTGAAGATGACACAGGAAATAAATGGGCCATTGAATGTCACATAAAGTAGCCCACTGCTAAGTACATTTTACTATAAAAGTCACCCCAGTATTTGATTACATGTGGTCAATGAATCCAAATGAAATCACAGGGGTTTGGGGGTTTTTTAATTATTTATTTATTTGATAGACAGAGATCACAAGTAGGCAGAGAGGCAGGCAGAGAGAGGAAGGGAAGCAGGCTCCCCACTGAGCAGAGAGCCCAATGCGGGGCTCGATCCCGGGACCCTGGGATCATGACCTGAGCTGAAGGCAGAGACTTTAACCCACTGAGCCACACAGCGCCCCTGAAATCACAGTTTAAGTACAAGTCCTTACATAAAATTCCCCCTTCCACTATGCATATACATAAGGTTGATTCACTGTAATCTGTGTTCAGTGGTAATCTTGAAAGGAGGATACAAAGCCAGGTCTGGCACCTCAGCATATGGGACCTGAAGATGCCCTCTCTATTTGACTGTAGAGCTGGCCTCACGTGCTAGAATCACACGGTCTTGTTTTGGGGCCAGCTCTGAAACTACAGACGGATTACACTCCTTAGTGCAGAGTTCATCCAGGTGATCAGGGTGCTAACCTGGACAGAACATAATGTGATAAGCTTCTTGATTCCTATGAACTTCAATTCATAGGAATTGATGTGTATAGATTCATGTATAGATTCATACACATAGATTCATGTGTATCACACAGGACACAAAAAGGAGGTGCACATCTTATGCAAATGACTTTGCTACCAGAGACCGAGAATTGATCATCCAGTCATCCTGCTTTCAGGCACCTGTCCACACTGTCAGCCCATGGACTCCTGCCCAGGACTCAAATGTAACAAGTTACATTTCAGAGCCTATTTTTCAGAGCAAGCACCACAGCGTGTGGGCTATGCATGCAAGCTCTACCATCTGAGCAGACTGCCTTCTTCCATGCTCAGGGCAAGTGGTTTTCTTTGGGGTTGTACAGCTTCTACAGCCCACTGCAGAATTTAATGTATGTGTCCATGCACCAGATCCAGGCATCCGCAGGAACCTGGGTGAACAGAAGCCACATGAAAATGTGGTGCAGTGGGGCACCTGGGTGACTCAGTGGGTTAAGCCTCGGCTCAGGTCATGATCTCAGGGTCCTGGGATCAAGTCCTGCATCCGTCTCCCTTCTGAGCAGGGAACCTGCTTCCCCCTCTCCCTCTGCTGCTCCCCCTGCTTGTGCTCTCCCCCCTCTCTCTCACTTTCTGTCAAATAAGTAAATTCTTTTTTTTTAAGATTTTATTTATTTGAAAGACAGAGATCACAAGTAGGCAGAGAGGCAGGCAGAGAGAGAGGAGGAAGCAGGCTCCCTGCTGAGCAGAGAGCCCAATGCAGGGATGTGGGGCTTGATCCCAGGACCTTGAGATCATGACCTGAGCCGAAGTTAGGCACCCCTAAATTTTAAAAAAAAAAAAAAAGAAGAAGAAGAAGAAGAAAGAAAGAAAGAAAGAAAATGCTGTGCAGGCACCATCTCTGCATCTCAATCACTCATGTTTGGAGACTGACTAGACACTTTTGCCTGAACCTCTGAGATACTATTAATGCCTGGTTTACTTCTTCTCTGGATGTGCCACTCTCACTTAAAAATGGGTATTTTGGGGGTAAAACCCACTTTGTTGGAATTCTCATTTGGTGCTCATTTTCTAATAGAAAATTAGGGCATATCAATGCCTGCTTAATATGCTTTCTTACTCTCTCAATATCCATCAGCACCTACTAACAAGCCAGCAATATTGCTTCAAACAGGGTATATCAGGTGATGATGTCAGGCAAGCAACATAAACAAATCACAAAGGGAGTCACTGCCTAGAGGTCACATCTTTTGCCACATAAATATCCGTCTCTGGTACTTTTTCTCAAAACACACTGCATGAGTGATGTGTGTGAGTAGAAAAGTGGTCTGTATAGCTTGTTTGAGAGTTTCCATAGCACACTCATCAAAAAGGCTACCTTTTGAGTCATCTTTTATAATGGGCTGAACAGGATCCCTGTATATGGGGTATGAAGTTCACCCAATACCGATCAGCATATCACATACTTTGCCAAATTTCATTTTCTGGAGGTTTTTAGGCCATCGGTTTTTCTTGAACAAGGTCAGGGAATGTCATCTGGGGATTAATCTACATGGCTCACCAGAACTATATCTAGGTGGCTAGCTGCTGATTCTTCTCATGGTTAAACTCTCAACATGGGCTCCACAGGTAATGTACTGTCTGCATAACAAACACAGTACAACTGCCCTGAGCCCTTCTTTCACAATAATGTCCTCATTTAATGATACCAGGACTCTTCTGGTAAGAATTCAGCCTTTGTGAGTCTCAACCAATCAACCAGTGAGAAATCATGGAATGCCTCAGGATGCTCTGCAGTAGACAGGAGAACATACATTACAGTATGTGCTCCACACAAACACATAGCCTCTGATCGTCCAATTGTAATGTGATCTGAAAAAACAAAGCATTAAAATAACCAGTGCCTAACACCATGCTTTTCAGTCAACAAAATGACTCTATGACCATCATAATAACTAGAATTACAGGGGTAAGGAGGGTTACCAGACTGAGTTTGTGGTCATCCACAATTTGATGTGAGGTACCAATGGCTTTTCTCACTGATCACACAGTTATTGTAGGGCGGTGTAGTCTCTTTAAGCACCTCTTTCTCTTTGTTTCTTGATCAGTATAGGAACCTCCTTTTACCTCCTTCCTCCTAAGGCTTTACTGATACCTCATGGCTAAGCTGAGGAAGACAGGAAGACTGATAGGCTCCCAACTGTCCATTCATCCCACTACCAATGCTCTAATTGTGACATTTCCCCATTGGGAACATCCCTTACAACCAAGAGACTAATTACATATATTTGATCTTCCCACAATACATTCAGCAGTAACAGCTATAATATCTTGCACGTGAATTGGTCTGTAAGGGCCCACACATAAACTCGCATCAGTCCATAGTCCAATCTGAGAGTTATTTCCTCAAAGTAAATTTTGACAGTGCTCATGAGAATTTCAGGGCATCACAGTCACTTGTGTCCCTGTGCACAAAGGACTGGAAAAGTGTAAAAAACATGAGTACAGTTGAGTCCCCAATACATTTTCACCAGTGGACAAAGCCTTTTGTCCCATTTAGAGACTGTCTAGGGTCTAGATCTGTTTGTTCTTAAAAGAATAGAGGCCTGAAGTAGAAGTCAGTATTGAATATGTTAAAGAAACATCTATGTGAACAAGAAAAATCTAGCAAATTTTTCTGTCTTCTTGGTACTCTTCCTGTCAATACCCAAGTATTCATGGTTAGATTGGCTTGGAACATGCCAATTTATGTGATGCTTTTTGGGTGATCTCCACTCCTTTCCTGCCAGCACAACTGAGGGCTTCCTGATCTACCACGTAAAGGAAGCCTCTAAAGTCTCATTAGGTTTTAGCCCAGACCTATTCATACTGCTCTTTCCTTTCTGCTTTCTGTGGGAGCAAAGCTCAGTATAGCTCTACATAACTGACTACACTTGAACAGGAGGGAATATTTTATCTGTAATCATAGCCATCAGTCATACAGAAGAAGTTTCCATTTCCTGGTGACAGAGATGAGAAACTAAGAAGAAAAGAATGTTTTTCTTAGATTTATGGGGTTCTCTACCCTTTATGTCTTTCTTATCATGTTGTATTCTACCCTTTATGTCTAACTCCAACTACCTATACAATTCAGCAGGGGTCTCAGGGACAGAGTTGAAGGATCACGTGCCTCCCTGTCACCAAAGCATTTATAATCTGCAACCATATACCAATGTTGTGGACACTGTAGTCTTATCTATTCTGCAAATCCATTTTGAGGGGTAAAGGGTAGGCTGAAAATCCCATATCCCAGAAGACTACGGAGCAAATGAGAATTTGCTTCATGACAACCTTGAAAGGGGGAGAGGAAGGCAAGTACGGCATGGCAAGGTGATCTGCCATATTCTGATGGGATGTGTTTCAAGCTTTTCCCTGTGTAACCTATAAGGAGAGGTGCAAAGTCACCAAGGCAAAAACATAAAATGAATACCCTATACCTGGATAACACCAGGGAGCTTCTCCATTTGGGACATCTGTAAGTCATAAAATCACCACAATCTTGAGGGAAGATTACACTATCCTTCACCCCTCACATGTTTCTCTGTAATACTCAGGCTTGCATGACTGGAGACCCATGACCGATTTTGAGATGAGGGATAATGTTATGAATTAAATGTTTGTGTCCTACTCTCACCCACCACCACCAAATTTATATGAAGCCCTAACCCCACTGTGATGGTATCTGGAGATAGAGCCTTCAGGAGGTAATTAGGTTTAGATGAGGTCATGAGGGCAGGGCCATCGTGATGGGATTTATGCCCTTATAAGAAAAGGAAGAGACATCAGAGCTCGCTCTCCATAGCACATGTGGACACAGCAAGAAGGCAGCCATCTGCAAGCCAAGAAGAGGGCCTTTACCAAAAACCAAATCTGCTAGGACCTTGATTTTGGACTTCTCAGCCCCCAGAACTAGGAGAAACAAATGTCTTTTGTTTAAGTCAACCATGCTATGGTGTTTTGTTATAGTTGCTAAGCTGAGTAAGACAGATGGGATGAATGACATAAATGCAACAGCTTTAGGAAGCTTCACCCATGACTCTGGAGTTAGAAGTGCAAAGGGACTAATGTCTGACTCACACAGGATAAAGCTGGAGCTAGTACTGCCCTTACTATAAGGTACAATAAGGTCGTTGACTTGGGAGCCCCTGTACTTCCACCACCTGAAGAAGAGAGGTCTTTGTTCTCCGTGGTCAGCATGTGGGCTCTGAGAAAAGAAATGTGGTAGGGATTTTCTCCACCCCTGTAAGGAAAGGACAGCATATAACCAAGAGCTTCAGAAAACTCTTCTTATGTCCTGTGGAGTTTTTGAAACACAAGGTACAGTATCTGAGATACACAAATAAAGTCAAGAACCTCGGACTGGAGCAGCCACTGCCAAAGATATCATAAAAGGGTAGTTTGGGAATGAGCTGTGCTTCTGCCATGTGCAAGAGAAAGGACTGCATTTCCAATGTCCACATGCGGATGTTATGATGGTGAGTGGCATAAGATTGTGTTAGAAGGAAAGCATCTAGAGGAGTATGTGGAAAGAACAGAAGGAGCCAAACTGAAGGGTCAGTCACAAAAGGCTGAGGAATTGAGTATGGGTCAAGTGGACAGGCAAGGAAAGGCGTATTTCTGAAAACCTGCACTGAAGAGGATTTTGAATATATATACTCCAAAGGCCAAGACAACAAGTGCCAAATACTCCCATAATGTAATGTGAGGTACTAGTATGCCTGTTATGGACTGAATTGTGTCCTCCAAAATTCTTGTGTTGAAGTCCTAACCCCCAGTGTGATTTACTTGGATATAGGGCTTTAAGGAGATAATTAAAATTGAATGAGGTCATCACAGTAGGGTCCTAATTCAATAGGACTGGTGCCCATTTAAGAATAGGAAAAGTCAGGACACCTGGATGGCTCAGTTGGAAGGGCATCTGCCTTTGGCTCAAGTCATGATCTTGAGACTCTAGGACTGAGCCAGAGAAGATTGAGAGTGAGACTCTGGGATTGAGCCAGAGAGAGCCTCCTTCTCCCTCTCCCTCTGCCTCTCCCCTCTACTCATATGCTCTCTCTAATAAACAAATAAAATGTTTTTAAAAAATAATAGGAAAAATCACCAAAGTGCACACTCTCTCTGTACGCATGAATAGAAGAAGCTATGTGAGGACAAACAAGAAGATCGCCATCTGCAAGCCAGGAAGATGGCTCTCATTAGAGATCAATCCTGACACTTAGATCTTGGACACCTACCTTCCAGAACTATGAAAAAATAAATTTCTGTTGCTTAAGCCCCCCAGTCTGTTATATCTTATTATAGGAACCTGAGCAAACTAACAGACCACGCCACAAAAAAATAGACCTATATGGGTTCTCTTGACATTAGCCCACCACCCACCATAGAGATCTAAAAGAACTGAGAAGAAAGGAGAAAAGAATTCAAAGGTATCAGTGTGAAAGGCATTTTGTCCACAGTCATCAAGTACAGAAAAGGACTATTTACCCCTTGCCACAAAATCACTGACAAAGAGCTTTACAACTGACTAAGGTCCCTAAAGATTAAGGAAGATGGGAACTAGTGTCCGACCTACCCAAGTAAAATACAAGAGGCTGAGACTAGTGGTACCCCAAGATAAGGAACAGTAAAAGTGCATCTTGGGAGAGGGCAGCAAACCCACAATTTATAGAGAAGATATCTCTGATTTCCAGGGTTCACATATGGATTCTAGGGGCAAAAGTACCTGAAAATTACTTAAATGCCAAAAGCAGCACATGAAGAGGCAAAATGACCCCCGAAAGAGTTTAAAAACCACAAAAGGCCTATGGACTGAGGGACAGTCTCATAACCAATCAGAGGAAAAAGGCATTGCATTTAACAAGGGCATAAAGTCTTAAGTCCCTAAAAGATGAAATGAAAATGTCTCTAAGAGAGCATCCACTCATGGGACACCTGGGTGGCTCAGTGGGTTAAAGCCTCTGCCTTCAGCTCAGGTCATGATCCCAGAGTCCTGGGATCGAGTCCCACATCAGGCTCTCTGCTCAGTAGGGAGACTGCTTCCTTCTTTCTCTCTCTCTCTCTCTCTCTCTCTGCCTGCTTCTCTGCCTACTTGCGATTGCTGTCTGTCAAATAAATAAATAAAATCTTTAAAAAAAAAAAAGAGAGAGAGAGAGAGAGAGAGAGCATCCACTCAGAATTTCCTCCATATCTCAGATATGAGACCCACGCTACAATTTAGTCAACTAGTCAAGGATGGGCTCTTCTCTCTAAGCCTTTTTCTCTCTGGTAACCACACCAAGAGGGATAAGAATGAGCAACTGTACAACTAGGGAGAAGTTATACAATTTCTCACTGATCAATAAAATCAAGGCAAAACATGGCTGCCTATTTTGAACTCCATTTCTATATACACACCATTTGCAAGACTCCAATCTTTAAAGAGTACTTAGCTGGAAGTAGAAGATAATTCTCAATGTTCAAAAGTGAAAGGGTTTTTTTTTTTAAGATTTTTAAAAATTTACTTGACAGAGAGAAAGAAAGCACAAGCACAGGGAACAACAGAGGCGGAGGGAGAAACAGGCTCCCAGTTGAGAAGGGAGTCTGATGGAGGACTTGATCCCAAGACCCCAGGATCATGACCCGAGCCAAAATCAGATGCCCAACCAACTGAGCCACCCAGGCACCCCCAGAAATTGAAGTTTTGATTACTTTTCTATAATAAGCTTCTTAGAGATTGGAAGTAACAACAGAATATTTGGCTATCTAAGGGTAACCAGAAAAACTATGAGACCCTCCTGGGCTTTCCTCCCAGACATGGGGGAAACAGATCCCCAACATAGCTTTCTTAAGAAAGAGAAAAAGAATAAATGTATTGTCTTTTTTACCTCACTCACATCAGCTCCACAGGATCTCAAGTGAAGACACTGATCAAATTCCAATATGACTATACTCCAAAGTTCTTTGAAAACCCAAAAGCAGGGATCCAGTCACGTTTCTACTATTTGATACTACAAGGTGGGAGAGAATGACACACTGTGACTGGTCAGCTCTCCGTAAATATATTTTTCTAGTGTTTTTTAAAGGCCTATAAAATAATGAAAGCAAAGACCTTAAATCCCAACAGGTCACATCATGACACGTGAAAGCAGAATAAATATGCAGAAACTGGCATTAGACAAAATGAAGGGCTTCCCACATGAGCAGGCCCAAATTGACTAGATCCCTGAAGCTGTGATAAAATCAGCAACCAATAAAGACCAAGTCTCTATAAGGGGCCTTTATATGTCACAGACGTGAGGCATTTGGATGCAACCTGAAAACTCACAGAACAATGGGATGAAAGGGTACTGCCTTACCCAGTGTTTGAAATATGAAAAGTGCATAAAGAATTTACCCATAGAACCTACAATAAAGAACAGAGTGAGGGAATATGCTATGCATCAGATAGATCCCTGGAAGTCTGTCTTGAACAGGATGTTGAACCTTGGATAGGCGTTTGGCAGAGGCTTCAAAAGTCAAAACAACAAATGCCAAGGACCCCATATTCTAAGGTAAAGTACCATATTAACTTGCTAAACATCAAACCAAAACTGGGCAACAACAATAACCCACTGCCCCCTGCTGATAGATGAAAAATTGAGGTGGACGAAGAAAACATTGGAGGAAGTTATCAGCATGGTAGCTGCTGTTGGGTCACATCCCTTTTACTTAACCTTGTAATTAAGGAATCTACTTAAATGGGAGGCACCTGCTGTAGAAATGTCACAATTAAAGTCCAGACTGACTTTCATAAAGTATATGCTCCAGTGAGAGTTGAGCACTGGTTGACTGATTGGTTGTCCTTGTTCTTCATCATCATCATCATCATTATTTTTTTAATTAATTAATTAATTAATTAATTTTAGGATCTAAGCAATCTTCCAATAGCATTTGCCTTCCTGGGATGAAACAAGAATGAGTGGTCCATTGAATGCCTCTTGAAGTTCCCCACTGCTGCATACTTTTTGCTGTAAAGTTGGCACTATTGTCTGATTAGATGTGGTCACCAAATACAAATAGAAAACTTAATCTGACTAAACAATCCTTACAACAATCCTAACAGTCCTTAAAAACAATTTTCCATCTGCTGTGCTCACAGGATTGCTAGTGCCAACGTCAGAAAAGGAATCAACTGCAATTCATACCCATCATAACCTTAACAGGATAATATAGCACCAGGTCTGGCACATCAGTTTATGGAACCAAGAATCCCTTCCATAGCTAACTGTAGAGCTAGCATTCTAATAAGCACTTTTCTTAGGCTTCCTTGGCCCCATGTGTTAAATCTTGTTTTCAGGCCAGATCTTGAATAGAATACAGATCATCATGTCCTATGCAATAGTCAATCCACTTGACCATGGTCCTTTCCTGGGCAGTTCAGATTGATGAGCTTCTTGATTCAACCGATTTTCATCCTAAGAGTCCCTATTCATGAGCAAGCACATGGAACACAAATAGGAATTGTGTGTCTTGTGCAGTTGGCTCATCATATTCAGCTAAACAGAGATTGGGCCAAGCACCAGTTCACAATGTCAGCCTAGAGGCAACTACCAAGGAGTCAGTCAAAATATAACAAGATGCATTTGCAGAAGGGGAGGGTGGTTTCCAGTGAAAACACCACAGACTGAATCTTCACCCGCTGAGAATTCCTTTTCCATGCAGAATTGGTTTTATTTGGGTTTTCACAGTCTCAATTTTCTGCATCTCGATATACTCCTTCTACATTTGTTAACAGATTTATCCACTAAGATCCAATCAGATCCAGGCATCTTCAATAATTTGGGTATATCTAAACCTTTTTTCTTGTATCTTTGAGTCTTTAACACTTGGTTTATTTCTTGTATGTGTACACTACTCTGCCTTAAAAACAGATGTTTCTTGGGGAATAACCACATTTTGGGGATTCTCATTTTTAACCCATCTCATGATAGGGAAAACAAGGTTTAACGACCCTTGATCTTGCTTTGTCACTCTGCTAATGTCCATCAGCACCCACCAATAAGCCAGCAATAGCTTTTTAAATGGGGTACATTGGGTAGTAGTTTCAGGCAAGCACCATGAACAAACCCCAGGGGTGCTATTGCCTAATGGCCATACCTTTTTGCCACAAGTCCCACACTGCATAAATGTCAGTCATTGACACTTTGGTCAAAACACAATGAAAAGGTAATTGTCCCTAAAAGAAAGGTAATCTGTACAACTTTTGTATATTTTCTAAGGCAGGTTGTTGGTGAACGCTATGCCTTTAAGATAATTTTATGTAATGGTCTGGGTAGGATACCTATGTGATGCACAAAGTCTGTCCAGTACTGAATGAGTCTATCATATGCTCTGCCAAATTTAGTTTTCTGGAGGGTTAAGGACACCAATACTATTGAATAAGCTTGGGGTTTTTATCTGGGCATCAGCCTCCATGGTTCAACAGAACTTATCTGGGTTGTTGAATACTAATTCTTGGCAGAGTTAATCTTCTGGCTTGATTCCTTAGGTAATACGCAGTTTGTCTAACAAGGACAATCCACTGTCCTTAGCTCTTCCAATCAGAATAATGTCATTACCTAATAGTACCATAAATTGTCTGGTGAGAATTTCCATTTTGTGGATCTCAGCCTATCAACTGGTGAGGTGTCATGGAAAAGTTTAGGTTGCCTTGTATTACAAGGTAAGCTCCATGAAGGCAAATTGGTTCCCATGACGTGGGTGCAGATAAGTGAAGAAAACAGTAACAGGTCCACCAATGCCACTTCATTAGGTGCCATGACCTCCATAATCTGGAAGTGGAGGGCTGAGTAATATAGCTGAACTGAGCTTGCATTCCAGCATAGAGACACTTGGAGTACCAGAGGGTTTTTTCACTACCCACACAAAGCTATTGTGCAGCACAGTATAGTGTTCTTTGCTTTTTTAAAAAAATAAAGATTTTATTTATTTGACAGAAAAACAGCAAGAGAGGGAACACAGGAGGGGGAGTGGGAGAGGGAGATGCAGGCTTCCCGCTGAGCAGGGAGCCTGAGGTGGGGCTTGATCCCAGGACCCTGGGATCATGACCTGAGCCAAAGGCAGATGCTTAACAACTGAACCACCCAAGTGCCCCACGGTACAGTGTTCTTAAACATCTCTGCAACTATCAATTTCTTGATCGGTGTAGGGACCTCCTTTCACTCCCCTGCCCCATATTCCCGTATCCAACACTATCTACTGATAACTCGGGACTGTGCTGAGGAAACCTGGTGGGCTTCCATTTGCCCCCTCCCCCCACTATCACCATTCTATTGTGGCATCTCCCCATTGGGAAGAGCCCTTACAATCAAAAGAAGTACACCTAAAACTCCTCTTCCCACAATATAATCAGCAGTGTAAGTGATAACATCTTCTATGTGTATTAGCTCAAAAGTACCGACACTTCAGAACACATCAGTCCATAGTCCAATCTGAGAGTTACAGTCACATGTAAAGTGAATTTTTTTACCACAGCTATGGAAGTTTCTACGAATCATGGTGACCCTTGCCCATAACAGCTGAAAGGCTAGACAACTTTGAGTGCCATGAATTCTCCAATACACCTCGACCAGTGGATATGGCCTCTTGTTCCAGTAAAAGAGGGCTGGCTCTCAATCTCTACCCTAGACCTCTTTGTTCTTAAAAGAAGAAAGCTCTGGGTAGAAAGGTGGTATAGAATAAATTAGATAAACAACAGTCTAATTAGCACAAATCTGAGCAAAGGGTCTAGGTCTCTTGCTCTCTTCCTATCATCAGAAATTCTCCCTCCTGGGCACCTAGGTGGCTCAGTGGATGACCTGCCTTCAGCTCAGGTCATGATCCCAGGGTCCTGGGATTGAGTCCTACATCAGACTCTCTACTCAGTGAGGAGCCTGCTTTACGGCGCAACACCCCCCCGCCTGCCTCTCTGCATACTTGTGATCTCTCCCTGTCAAATAAATAAATAAAATCTTTTAAAAAGAAGGAAAAAAAGAAATTCTTCCTCCTACAGAAGGAAGGTGTGTGTTCTTCATGGAGGACATGTGATCCTGAGAGACTGTGGTGAGCTTTTGCTCCATCTTAAGCAAATAAAACCCACCACATTTTCAGGTGTTCGAACATCACATCCTCAGGAAAACCTTTCCTGACCACTCACTCACCCACCCCAACATTGCACTGGGCAAAGTACTGTGTGCAGTGATAGAAAATATTGACCACGTGTCATTTCACAGTTGCATATTTATATGAGCATTCCCTCAACTCCTGATAATGCAACTAAAATTTTAGCTCTTAAAAGGCAAAAATACGTCTTTTTGGTTAATGAAGTCTCCCAGATAACAGTGCCTGAGACACAGCAGGCACTCAAAAGTATTCCAGAAATTAAGTAGTTGATATAATATGCACTTCCAAGGTCTTAATTTCTATTGTTATGAGTAAGATACAGCATGGAAACATAAAAATATAATAAATAAATGTGATAGTGACAAAGTTCTGAACCATGGCCAGGAGATAGCAGAAGACACTCAGGGATGTACAGACCTTCCTGGGGCTCAAGGAATTACATCCCCCTAAGTGACTGTCTACATATGGATGAACTCTATTCCATCAGTCAAAAACCAATCCACTCCACCCCGAAGAAGGTTTCGCACCAAATGGAGGTGGAAGCCCCATGAACACCTGCTGATTTTCAGCAGTACACAGGCTCCACTACTAGGAAAGACAATCAAGTATTTGATTTCAGATCAGGGGGACTGTTCCAAATATGTAAAGAACATATGGATATGCACCCACAGTGCAAAAATTAAGGTTGCAATGAATGCAGGTGCTGTGGACACATTTCTGAAAGCCTGCATTGAATGAGAAGTTGAACACACACCCTCCAAGGTAAGACACTGGCAGAGGCTCCAAAGGCCAAGACAAAATAAATAAAGGTAACACTGTGTGTCAACTCTACTCAAATTTTAAAATTTGATAAACAAATAAATAATAAAGTGATAGGCCACCCTGCAAAGAAATGGATCCAAATGAATTAGCCCATCACTCAACCCAGGTATAGAAAAATCTTTAGCGGGAAGGAGAAAAGAGTTTTCAGAGGGAGCTGTTACCATGCTCGGAATTTTCTCCACCCTCATGAGGGAGGGATGGGGATTGTCTCCCAGTTGCTACAAAATCACTGATAAAACACTTCAGAAATACTGACTCATATCCATGAAGGTTGAAAGAGAAAGGAAGAACTGGTAGGAACAAAGGATCTGGCTCTGATATTTTCTAGCACAGTACCCTTCCCTAAACTGAATTTCCAGATCTCTAAATTAAGGAGAGCAATTCATATTACACATTTCCTGGGTCTCTCTGGGTCCTGGGGTTTACATTACCCTTCCAGTATCAAGGTCTTCCATAATGTTGTTTTGTGGACCACTAGGATGTTCATTCATGATCCTTAACTTTGTCTTATACTCAGGGGATTTCTTCAGCTAATGACAACCACATAATCAGTGCCTCAAAATTACACTCTTAGGAAAGTATTCCCTGATGACTCAATCATCCACTCTGACCCCACTATAGAGTATACCCTGTGTCCTTGCTATAGACCCTCATAACAGTCTGAATTTTTCTTTCAGAAAAAGCATCTTACAGTTTTATAAGTATACAATATTTATTAGTAAATTACGGATAGTGCCCTTAAAATTGCTCTTTAAAAGCAGAAACACATCCCTGTGCTTAGTGCTTCCTCCCAATTAATAGTGTCTGGTACTGAGTGCATAATAAGTACTCAAAAGTATTCTGTAAATGACATTCTTAATATAAGATCAAATACTGACTGATCAATTTCTATGAGTGTGACCAGGATGGAGCATTAGAAGGTGAAACACATCCAAAGAATAAATGGGTCTATGACAGAACTGCCCATCATGGAACGGGTAATGGAGAAAGACATTTGGAGAAGGATGAATTTCAGGGCTTTGAAGAATCACATATGGGACGCCTGGGTGGCTCAGTGGGTGGAGCCTCTGCCTATGGCTCAGGTCATGATCTCGGGGACCTGGGACCGAGCACCTCGGCTGGCTCTCTGCACAGCGGGGAGTCTGCTTCCCGGTCACTCTCTCTGCCTGCCTCTCTACCTACTTGTCATCTCTGTCTGTCAAATAAAATCTTAAAAAAAAAAATCACATCCCCTGAGTGTCTCTTCATATTGATAAGGCGTGTTCCACAAGCCATAAACCAACTCGCACAACCTTGAATTTTTAAGACAATCATAACATATGCCTGCCTGGTCAATGAGGAACACTAGAGAGAAAATACATATACGTTGGAACTGTCACTCAAGCTCTTTCCCCCAAATATAAATAAAAATGTTTAGCATCTTCCCTCCTCTCATTCTTGACTCATTCTCTCATCCTCATTCCCTTCTCTCATTCACCCAACCTTGACCACATGGACAAGTGACAGACCATCAAAACTTGTCCATATTCAACCAGAGGCTACTTTCAGAGTACAAATGGCTCCAAAACACACGGGTGTGGGAGACTTATTTGTGAATTCCAGCTGGATAAGCCTTACCACACATCTTTTACCTTGAACTCTTACATTTTTTACTGAATCTAACATTTTATTTCTATGGTTAATTAGATATAAATTTTAAGTCTCGGAACTTGTATTAAGATTTTATATTCATCATTTGTTTCAGCTTCAATCCATAGGGAAGGTATTGACATATATCTCAGATAAAGGTGAAGCAACTTAGGTCTTTCCCAAAGCCACCAGGACAAGAAGCAGAACCTAAAACACTGATCCCAAAATATATGCTCTTCAGCAAGAGGAAGAGGAGGTTTCACACCTTATGAAAGCATTATTCATGTCCTAAGCAGATAAACCTCCCCTTTCAGGGTTACTCTGAGAATACAGCAGTACCTAGGCATGATCACTTCACTTAAAATAAGCACAGTACAAAAGAAAATGCACCCACAGTGCCTACAATTAAGGATGCAGTGAGTGAAGCTTCTGTGAGACAGACTTGACCCTAAAAGTATGTACCGAACAAGACGTTGAAAGCAGCCACTCTTCTCTTGTAAGAGATATGGCAGAGACTCAAAAAATAAAGAAACAAATACCTAGTACAACCATATTCTAAAGGGAGGTGCTGGGCTATGTTGAAAAAAGAACCAAAACTTGTTCTGCTGACATTATCTTATGGCCCCTCCTAAGTTCAGTTAGAAGGAATATAGATGTGGTATATATACACAATGGAATACTATGCAGCCATCAAAAGAAATGAAATCTTGCCATTTGTGACAACATGGATGGAACTAGAGCGTATCATGCTTAGCGAAATAAGTCAAGCGGAGAAAGACAACTATCATATGATCTCCCTGATATGAGGAAGTGGTGATGCAACATGGGGGCTTAAGTGGGTAGGAGAAGAATCAATGAAACAAGATGGCATTGGGAGGGAGACAAACCATAAGTGACTCTTAATCTCACAAAACAAACTGAGGGGTGCTGGGGGGAGGGGGTTTGGGAGAAGGGGGTGGTATTATGGACATTGGGGAGGGTATGTGCTTTGGTGAGTGCTGTGAAGTGTGTAAACCTGGTGATTCACAGACCTGTACCCCTGGGGATAAAAATATATGTTTATAAAAAATAAAAAATTTAAAAAAAAATTAAAATTAAAAAAAAAGAAGGAATATAGAATTTCTGTTGAGAGTTGTTGTGGTAGGTATATATTCAATCGTCATGACTCTGGGTCTCTTCCTCCCATTCCCAAAGACATAATTAAACACTCTATGTAAATGAGAACCTCCCTTCTGGGGAACTGTTACATTTAGAACAGAAAGTGACATGTGTTCTACTGAGAACTGAGCAGCAGTCACCCCTTTCTCTTTTTCAGTTTCTTCTATGAGAATCCAAGCCATTCTCCAGTGAGCAGTACATGCTACCTGGCTATTCTACAGAGCATGAATAGCCCAGAAAACATCCAGGGAGCTCAAAATGCTGGGCACGTCTTTCTACATACCAGGCAATGAGGCCTGACTGGAAGCAGTCAATCAACGCAAATATAAAGCAAAGTCCAATTCTGTTGCAAAAATTCCCCTGACTCCTCCAAAATGGATATGGCAATACCATAGTCAGAAAAGGTATCTACTATAGTCCATGACCAATGGTACACTTGAAACAAAAACAGAATACCAGCTCTAGTGTTTCTGGCTATAGGACACAGGGATTCACTTTACTTGACTGCAGCCAGCGCTCTGCACATTTCCAAAATTCCATGGCCTCGGGCAATGGAATCTCCAATGGGTCTTGTTTTGAGTCAGGTCCCAAATTATAAATTAACATGCCTTGTTGCACAGAGTCTCTGTTTAGCACTGGTCCTAATCTGGGCATGACACAGTTGATGAGCTTCTTGGTTCTACAGAATTTCCCTCAAAGGGTTCTCATCTATGGTCATATAACACATGAATAGATGGTATGCATTTTTAGTGTTCTGCTGATAATGTTCTTTCCAACAAAGGCTAAAAATTGATCATCTAGCCTTTCAGCTGCCAGCCACCAGCCCACACTACCAGAACATTACCAGCTGCACCTAAGTCAGTAAAAATGTAGCAAGATTCCTTTGGGTGCTTATTCTCCAAGACAAGTCTCCTATCCTAAACTCCACTAACTGAGCAGAATTCCCATTCCAGGCACAATTGTAAATAGTTTTCGTTGGTGTTATGCAGCTACACTGGCCCACATCCCTCACTGGATTTTAATTTAATTGATAAATCCACAAACCAGGCCTAGGCATCCACAAGAAACTTGGTGTACCAAAGACACCAAGAAGCCTGACCTGATGTCCCAGCCCCTGCATCTAAGACAACCATATCTGGAGAGTGACTGGGTACATTTTCCTGGGCTGTGAGACACAATTAATGCCCAGTTAACTTCTTTCCTTGATATAGTGCTTCCATGTAAACATGGAGACTGACTGGGCCATAACCACTTCATGGGATTCTCATTTTACCAATTATTTGATAGAGATGTGAGGGTGTAAAAACCGCTGCTCTTGGGGCACCTGGGGGGTTCAGTCATCAAGCGTCTGCCTTCGGCTCAGGTCATGATCCTGGAGTCCTGGGATCGAGTCCTGCATCCAGCTTCCTGCTCAGCAGGAAGCCTGTTTCTCCCTCTCCCACTCCCCCTGAATACTGTCAGAACTGATAAATGAGTGCTTCAGCAGCACATATACTAAAACTGGAACAATACAGAGAATATTAGCATGGCCCTTGGACAAGAATGACATGCAAATTCATGAAAAATTCCGTATTTTTGAGGCTTGACACCTCTAGACAGACTTAGGTACTCTCTGGTGATAAACTCTTAAATGCTTTGTATATTTTCTCAATTAGATCTCTTTTCAGAAGTGTCTGTAGAACAATAAAAATATCTGGCTTGTGAAAAAAAAGAACTGATAAATGAATTCAGTAAAATCACAGGATACAAAGTAAATGTACAGAAATCTGTTGCATTTCTATGTGCCAATAATGAAGCAGCAGAAATCGGCTGTAGCAAATTCAGGATATAGACCTGGCTGTATCCCAAGATATATTTTATATATATATATTTATATTTATATATATATATATGATACATATACATAAATATATAATCAGCCCTTAACCTGTGTTAAATTGGCTGTAGCAACTTCTTTGAAATTATATATATTTACATATATAATATATGTGTACATAAATATATATACATATATAATCAGTCCTTAACTCTTTATCATAACAGCTGTATGAAATGTGTAAAAGGGCAGCACTCTAGACCAGTCTGGACTTTCGCCACCTTTAGACAGTCACAGATGGGTTTTGGGAAGTCACTTGCTTCATCAGCAAAATGTGGGTAACAATGATAGTGATTTCAGAAGGTGGATGTAGGGACTGAATGAGAAACTACACATGAATGTCATTAGCACTGTGCCTAACCCACAGTAAGACTCCAATGTTAGCCATTTATAAAAACTCTTATTTTCTGATGATTACATCTTGTCACCAATTTTTTGCAGCACTTTGCCAACATACAAGTTGCCATGGATAGGAAACAACAAATGTTAGAGAAGATGTGGAAAAAGGGGAACCCTTTTACACTGCTAATGGGAATGCAAGTTGGTGCAGCCACTCTGGAAAACAGTGTGGAGGTTCCTCAAGATGTTAACAATAGTACCCTACCACCCAGCAATTGCAAAGTGGGTATTTACCCCAAAGATACAGATGTAGTGAAAACAAGGGGCACATGCACCCCAGTGTTCACAGCAGCAATGTCCACAATAGCCAAACTGTGGAAAGAGCCAAGATGCCCTTCGACAGATGAATAGATAAAGATGTGGTATGTATACACAATGCAATATTGTTTAGCCATCAGAAGCAATGAATACCCACCATTCGCAGTGAGATGGATGGATGGAACTGGAGGTGATTATGTTGAATGAAGTAAGTCAAACACAGAAAGACTATTATCATATGGTTTCACTCATATGTGAAACATAAGGAATAGCACAGAGGACCATAGGGGAAGGGCAGGAAATCCAAAGGGGGAGAAATCAGAGGGAGATTAACCATGAGAGACTATGGACCCTGAGAAATAATCTGGGAGTTTCAGAAGGGAGGAGGATGGGGAGAGGAGGTAACAGGGTGATGGGTATTGAGGACGGCATATGCTATGATGAGCACTGAGTATTATAGTTAACTAATGAATCACTGAACACTGCATCAAGGACTAATTATGTACTGTATAGTGGCTAACTGAACATAATCTTTAAAAAAACAGGGGTTCCTGGGTGGCTCAGTGGGTTGATCCTCTGCCTCCAGCTCAGGTCGTGATCTCAGGATCCTGGGATTGAGCCTGCATTGGGCTCTCTGCTCAGCGGGGAGCCTGCTTCCCCCTCTCTATCTGCCTGCCTCTCTGCCTACTTGTGATCTCTCTGTCAAATAAATAAATGAAAATAAAATCTTTTTAAAAAGATTAAGAGAAGGTGATATGGTAGATTTGTAACTACTTCCCTGACAATATTTTAAACATGAATTACTATAAACACACACAAAAAATAAATAAACAAAACGCAAGAAACAACAGGTGTTGGTGAGGATGTGGAGAAAGGGGAACCCTCTTACACTGTGATGAGTGCAGAACAAACTGTGAAGTCACTCTGGAAAACTGTATGGAGTTTCCTCAAGAAATTAAAAATAGAGGGGCGCCTGGGTGGCTCAGTGGGTTAAGCCGCTGCCTTCGGCTCAGGTCATGATCTCAGGGTCCTGGGATCGAGTCCCGCATCGGGCTCTCTGCTCAGCAGGGAGCCTGCTTCCTCCTCTCTCTCTCTGCCTGCCTCTCTGCCTACTTGTGATCCCTCTCTCTGTCAGATAAATAAATAAAATCTTTTAAAAAAAAAGAAATTAAAAATAGAATCATCCTATAGCCCAGCAACTGCACTACTGGGTATTTACCCAAAGGATACAAAAATACTAATTCAAAGGGATACACATACCCCAATGTTTATAGCAGCATGACCTATAATAGTTAAATTATGGAAACACCCCAAGTGTCCATTGACTAATAAATGGATAAAGAAGATATGGTAGACAGATACGATGGAATATTACTCAGCCATAAAAAGAAATGAAATCTTTCCATTTGCTACAACGTGGATGGAGCTGGAGAATATTATGCTAGGCAAAATAAGTCATTCAAAGACAAGTACCATATGATTTCACCCAAAAGTGGAATTTTTTTAATTAAATTGATTTATTTATTTTCAGAAAAACAGTATTCATTATTTTTTTCACCACACCCAGCGCTCCATGCAATTCGTGCCCTCTATAATACCCACCACCTGGTACCCCAACCTCCCAACCCCCGCCACTTCAAACCTCTCAGATTGTTTTTCAGAGTCCATAGTCTCTCATGATTCAACTCCCCTTGCAATTTACCCCAACTCCCTTCTCCTCTCTAACTCTCCATGTCCTCCATGCTATTTGTTATGCTCCACAAATAAGTGAGACCATATGATAATTGACTCTCTCTGCTTGACTTATTTCACTCAGCATAATCTCTTCCAGTCCTGTCCATGTTGCTACAAAAGTTGGGTATTCATCCTTTCTGATGGAGGCATAATACTCCATAGTGTATATGGACCACATCTTCCTTATCCATTCGTCCGTTGAAGGGCATCTTGGTTCTTTCCACAGTTTGGCGACCGTGGCTATTGCTGCTATAAACAGATGGAATTTAAGAAATAAAACAAACAAGCAGAGGGGGAAAACTAAGAGACAGACAAATCAAGAAACAAGATTCTTAATTACAGAGAATAAACTGATGGTTATCAGAGGAAAGGTGGGTGGATGGCGAGTCTGTGGAATAGATGATAAGGATTAAGGAGTACACATGCTGCAATGAGCACAGGGTGATGAACAGAAGTGTTAAATTACTATATTGTATTCCTGAAACTAATGTAATGTTATATGTTAACTACTGAAAATAAAATAAAAACTTTAAAAATTTTTTAAATAAAAAACAAAGTGAAATAGAGGTGCCTGGGTGGCTCAGTTGATTAAGCATCCAACTCTTGATTTCAGCTCAGGTCATGATCTCAGAGTCATGAGATCAAGCCCTCCACTGGGTGTGGAGCCTGCTTAAGAGTCTCTTTCCCCCAATGATGTACTATATGCTGGCTGACTGAACGTAATAATAAATAAAAAATAGGGGCGCCTGGGTGGCTCAGTGGTTAAGCCTCTGCCTTCAGCTCAGGTCATGATCCCAGGGTCCTGGGATCGAGCCCCGCATCAGGCTCTCTGCTCAGCAGGGAGCCTGTTTCCCCCTTTCTCTCTGCCTGCCTCTCTGACTACTTGTGATCTCCCTGTCAAATAAAGAAAATCTTTAAAAAATAATAAAATAAATAAAAGTGAAATAAAGTTAAAAATAAAAATAATTTTAAAAGAAGATTCTCTCTCTCCTTCTCATTGCCCCCCCACACGAGCATGCTCTCTCATAAATAAATAAATCTAGGTATGCCAGAGTTACCAGAAAAGCTATGACTATCTGGGATTTCCTCCCAGACCTGGGAAGAAGAGGTGCCCAACATAGTATCTATAGGAAAAAAGTAAAGAATAAAGTTGCTTTCTTTTAGACCCCATTTATATCAGATCAGTAGAAACTAGAATGAAGAAAACTGATCAAATTCCAATTCAATAATGCTCCAAACTTACATGACATGCCAGAAGTCACAGTGAGGACTACAGGGGAGCCATAAAGCCATCCATGCTATAATATTTGTCACAATGTGAGAGATAATGACACATTGTGACTTAGCTCTCTACAAATATATTTTTTCTAGTGCTTTCTCGGGGTTTTTTGAAATGACAAAAAAAAAAAAAAAACAACACAACACTTGGAACCCCAACATGTCTCTTTAACATTAGGAAAACAGGATACAAATGTGGAAAACCGGTATATGACAGAATAAAGGCCTCCTTACAATGGTGGGTCTGGTTTGACTAGGTAGCTGAAGCCATGGTGAAATTAACAGCCCGCAAATACCAACTTTTTTTAAAGATTTTATTTATTTGACAGAGAAAGAGTGAGCAGGCAGAGGGAGAGGGAGAAGCAGGGTCCCCACTGAGGAGAGAACAGATGTGGGCCTCAATCCCAGGACCCTGGGATCATGACCCAAGCTGAAGCAGACACTTAACCAACTGAGCTACCCAGGCGCCCCATACCAAGTCTTTTTTAAAGGGTTTTAAATAGGGTGCCTGGGGGCACCTGGGTGGTTCAGTCATTAAGCGTCTGCCTTTAGCCCAAGTCATAATCCTGGGATCCTGGGAGCAAGCCCCAAATTAAGCTCTCTGCCAGTGGGGAGCCTGCTTCTCCCTCTCCCTGTACCTGTGATATTTAGTATCAGGAGTTGTACTAAGGCTTTATATTTATCACCCCATTTCAGTTTCACACATAGTGAGGGTCATGAAATACCTCTAGTCTATGCTAGAGAAAACTGAGAGTCAGAGAGATTAAATATCTCTTCCACTGGCACAGAATCAATAAACAGTAGGTTTCAACTGGGAGTAAAAAGTTTTTCAATATTCAGGAGTTGGGGGTTATGATTATTATTCTAGATTGGGTTTCTAACCACTTGGAAATGACCATAAATAGGTCATTTAAAAGTAAGCAGAAAGATAGGTAATTTAAAAGTAAGCAAATAACTGCTGGAACTTCCTGAGATTTCTTCCCATACGTAAGAACAGATCCCCAAGCCAGCTTTCACACGTAAAGAGAAGTTACTTTCCCTTTATGCCCATTAAGGTAACCTCAGCAATAATACAATTACAGTAACAGCGAACAAATTCCCATCAGAATACACTCCCAATCAACTGGACAGGCGGGCCATCATAGTGATGACTGTGGGAAGGGACTCAATTCTGGACTATTTGAAAGCCCAAGGCAGGAGGTTACATTATATGGTGACTTCTCATCTATGAACAAACCTACCATTCTAGTATCTTTTAATTAGACATGGAAAATATGAAAAGTAAAAAGGCCTCCTGAGAAAATCCATTAGTACAACAAATTCCCTGGCTTGACACTGGGAGGAGAATTTCACACTGGAGATGATCCTTCAAGAATAAACAGAGGGCTTCTATCCCAGAGAAGAGCTGAATGCAGCCACCTATGTCACCGGCTATGCATGCAGCCTGGTGACCCAGAAACGGACGGAGTGTGGGACACTGCGTTACATCCATAGTACACCCACTGTGTCTTCCTGGATTTCTCCCAGTTCAACCCACTTTTCTCCTGCCCTTCCCCTTTTTGCTTGTTGTCTCTTTTTCCCT
Organism: Mustela nigripes; assembly: GCF_022355385.1. Lineage (NCBI taxonomy): Eukaryota > Metazoa > Chordata > Mammalia > Carnivora > Mustelidae > Mustela > Mustela nigripes. The sequence goes on along the minus strand of NC_081575.1, from coordinate 105,187,660 downwards.
ATGCCTCTTGGATACTCATTCATTATGTTGAGTAATAGCTACCAAAAAATTCAGTGGTTCTCACACTGACAGCTGGATTCCAATCACAAGGACACTTTTCTAACAATGGCTGGGCTGGGAAAATCCTAGTGGAATCTATTTCCACATACTCATCTTCTGTACATGTCATTTCCTAGATTAGATCTGCCCTCAAATGACCATGGAATACATCCAGCTTCTCCTCCCATCCTTTTCACTATCAACTTGTCCCATTTTAGCCTGCAGAATCAACTGTATTTTTCCAAGAATCCACTGCAGCCTTAGAAGCTTCTGGAACTAAGAGGTTAAAAGTTTCATCAAGTTGAATTTGGCAAAAGTAACTGACATCTTGAATGCCCACTCCATGCGGGAGCTGACAGCAGAGCCCAATCAAGAGGTATCGGACAGGGACGCCTGGGTGGCTCAGTTGGTTGAGCAGCTGCCTTCAGCTCAGGTCATGATCCCAGAATCCTGGGATCGAGTCCCACATCGGGCTCCTTGCTTGGCAGGGAGCCTGCTTCTCCCTCTGCCTCTGCCTGCCACTCTGCCTGTGCTTACTCTCGCTCCTCTCTCTCTCTCTGACAAATAAATAAATAAAATCTTTAAAAAAAAAAAAAGAGGTATCGGACATGCCACCACCATTTCATTGAGAATTTGGGATCACACTTCCTACCTGGCCACTGGACACCTAGCTTGTCATGACCCAGAAGGCGGTACAAGTACAAATAGGGGGAAATGGTTTTTGCAAAATTCTAAGACCACATGTGGATTGACTAGATGCTGGAAGCTACAGTGAATTCAAAAGCCAACAAATATCAATCTTTTCATAAGATTTCAGGGGGCCTTAAAAATATAAAAGATGCTCTCAGAGAATATTCACTAGTCTAAATACCTAACTTGAACATTAAAGGAAAGAAGATAATCCAATATAAAATTCTGACAACAACCAGAATACTTCTAGTCCAGGGAGAACAGAAGAAACTCAGTATGTGGCAGGGTCTGTGTACACGCTGACATCTCACAGAATTATGGGGTGAACGAACACTGGCTTGCCTCCACTTTTGAAATATGTAAAGTAGGTAAGGAAATATACCCATGATACCTACAATTAAGGGTACAATGAAAGAAAGAGCTACGGGTCAGACACATCTCTGAAAGTCTGTCTTGAACTGGATATTGAAAGTAACTCATTCTGTGATAATAAACATTGACCGAGGCTCCCAAACCCGAACAATAAATGCCTAGAACTCTATATTATAAGGTGAGGTACTATGTTAACTACATAAAACCTGACCAAAATTAGGTCTGCTAGCATTAACCTACTAAGTGGAAGTGGAAGAAAAAAAAGAAAGATTTGATGTGATAAGCATTATCTTCATCGTCCTGAATCTGGGCCTCCTCACACTTTCCCCAACCTCATAATCAAACATCCGGGAGATACCTGCTGGGGAAATGCTACATTTAGAGGCCAAACTGATTGAAAAGAGAAAGGGCTGGGTAGAACGGTGATGCTGGATGAAGTAGAAAAACAGTCTGAAGAGCACAGATTTCAGCAAGGGGGTCTCAGTCTCTTGATCCTCCTCTCGTCATTAGCAATACAGATGTGACCAGACAGGCTTGAAACATGGGGCTGGTCATAGATAACCAGGTGATCTTCATGCCTTGCCCTCCAGCACAGCTGGCAGGACGAAGGAGCTGAGCGCATATCCTCCCATTGGGCATTTTCTCAAATGCAACTGTCATATCCTTTCTTCCTGTTCACTGTACTTACTGACCTCAGCACATTCTATATAATGTACTGCCCCTCGTCACCAAATACTTTATTGGTGAGGTACGCTACTGTCCCTACGTCCTGTTCCATACTTGATTAGCCAACCTGCAGGTTCCTGACTAGTTTTCTGAAAGGGCACTGTGACCTTACCAGCCTCCCGGAAAAAGGAGTTTAAAATCCCATGGAGTCAGTCTGCCAAAACCAGGTGGGACAAAGCCTGATGTAATTTTTCCTCTTTTATAGTAAGACGCACTGATGAACTGCTGCAGCCCTGCTGTAGCAGCAACAACTGCTCTCTCAGGAACACAGAACACTTAGTTCAGGAAAGCCATTAGTTGTCCTTTGGCTACATGGGATACAGTGTGTAAAACCACCTACCTGCTTCAAGCATCATAACTGGCAGGTAAGCCGTGAATTTTGCTGCAGATTGTAAGTCTCCGAAATGGGATGGGGCGGGGGGGGAGAGGGGGATCCAAGGCCATAGAGAACAACACCTTCAACTTGCCAATCAACAAGATATCATAATACCATGAAAGTGTTGAACATCGGGGAATTTCCCTGACACCATGTGAATATTCACAATTCAACACAGAACACATTGTAATACCGGTTACATATTAGTACACAGAGCAGATGGTGAATGGGCTGGGCTCACAGGCCTCTCGAGACAAAATCACTTTTAACTTTTTCTCTTTTCACAACAAGTTCTCCCAGATGTTTTCAGACACTTTCTGCAGAAAAAGAGACAGGAGATACTTTTACGCAGATAGAAACCCCCACATCTCAAAAGACCCGAATATGATTTAAAAAAAAAAAAATGGCCTCAAGAAGATGAGGGCTGGAACAGTTGACTCAAGTGCAACCTTTTAGAAAGCTCCACTTGTGTTTCCTGGATTCATGTAGGAGTAGGAGGAGCTAGAATTGTCCCTGGCAATAAAGACAGAAGGAGGCTGACATGGGAGAGAACTGCATGTCCCCCAGCTGTGGAAAGAAAGAAATATATTTTCCAGAATTCACATGTAGACCCTGAAAAAAGAACAACAGTAGGCATTTTCTCAACCCTCATTAAGGGGAAACAAAGATCCCCCCCCCCCCCGCCGCCTCAAACAAATAACAGTTTCAGAAAGCTTGATGTATGTCCCTGGAGTTAGGGGGACAGTGGGAGAAATGAAGTTGAGAACCTGAGACAGGAACCAACTAGCTGTGAAGATACAAGAGAGGACTGGCTTGGAGCAAACAGCACTTCTAACAGCTGTGTTTTCTGTGGTCCACGCATGCACTCTGCACAAGTGAAGGGACTAAGATTGTCTTAAAAGTAAAGCACCCGAGAGGGACACTTGAAGAGAAAGAAAACCCCAACCCAAGGGAGGCCTACAAAAGCCGGAGTGTTTAGGGAAGTTTAATGTCCAGAGAGAAGCTGCACCCATGGTACCTTCAGATAAAGGGGCACAGGCAAAAGTCTCTGACAAAGGATGAGAAGATACGAGTAGAGCTGCCCTGCAGAGGAAAGGTCTGTGTTTTCCAAAAGTCAGTATGTGGCACCCTGAGAAAATGATAATAGTGGGCATTTTCTCCACCTTCATGAGGACAGGACGAAGATTATTTCCTCTTACCTTAATCAAATATAAACTAGCTTGAGAAAGCTCGACTCGTGTCTTCCTTAGTTAGCCGGACACCAGAACTAATGCCTGACTCATGCAAAGAAGTCAGGAGTCGAGGGCTGGAAATGTCCAGCTGGAAGCTGCAGTAAGAGGGCTGGACTGAAGGAGAACTACACTATGACCGCATGCACAGAAGGATGGTGGTTTCCATGGCTGACATGAGAACCCTGTACAAGCACATATAACCGGCTGTCTTAAAAGGAAGGAACCAAGGTAGAGCACCTAGAGAAGTAACAACCCCAACACAAATGTGGGCCACAAGAGACTAGGGGCTAAGGTGAATCTAGGGGCCAGTTAAAGCAAAGGCACCTGATGAGGCAGGAGCCAGCAGTTTGAGGTCCCTTTAAGAAGCTCTGAATGTGTTGAAAAAAAAAAAAAAAAAAAAGAAAAGAAAAGAAAGAAAGAAAAGAAAAGAAAAAGAAGCAGCAGCAGCTCCAAATGTGCCCAGGAAAATGTCAGCTCAGGATTTCACTGTTCACAGCCCCAAAACCACATTACAACTTTACAGACCATGCCAGGGTGTGCTCTTCTCCACACACCTCTCCCCATGGAGATCGCATCTAGAGTGGTGATCAAGGAGTGGAGGGAGGAGTGAAGAGAGGAAAGGCAAAAAGAAATACTAAATCCATCCTATGAATGCATATACACACATCACTAACAAGATGACAAAGCCCACGAAGGAGCTAGTTGTTTCAGAGAGAAACTCCCAGTATTCAGGAGCATAGTGTTTCATGTTACAGTACACTTCTAGCTGCTTAGAAGTGATCACAAGATGGTTGGTTATTTAAGAGTTAATAGCTGGCTGTGGGACCTTCTGGAAATTTCCACCCAGACTAGGGATAAACAGATCCCCAAGGAAGTTTTCACGCATAAGTAGAAAGAGAAAAAGGTTATTTTCTCTTTATACCTGTCAAAGGATATTCAACAGACTGTTGATGAAGACCTATTCCAGAAGAAAGCCTATTTTTTGGAAAAGTTTATGCTTTCCCTCCAACAACTGTAGGACAACAATATCAAAAAAGTATCTCCAAAAAGAGACATTCTTGGAAAGGGCTGTGCAAATATGAATAGATAACTCTAGAAAAGGTCACCTCATCTGTGAAACAGGAAATGATGAGGTCCCACTTCACAGCTATGATGCTCAAATGAGAGCATGCCATTTCAGCCTGCAGGGTATCACCTATATTTTCCCAATAGGATATCATGGTCGTAGCCTCTAAGTGGAAGGAGTCAAAACTTCTGTGGGATCAATTTGTCAAAATTTCTGAAAGCTCAAGAGCTTGGGCCAGGGACCCACATGAAGATAGGTCACTTCAAGGCACCTTCACTGCCATGCACCCAAACTTGGGCTCAGGCTTCCTGGCCTCATGAGGAGCCCATAGAGCCTGGAGGACTGATATGGTGCTATTCAAAATGCAGAAGGAACATAAAGGCGAGAAACTGGTGTTCACTAAAACAAAGTACTACCTACACTGGCCAGCCAGACCGACTAGACCCATGAAGCTGCAGTGAATTCAACAATGAACACTTTTTAAGGGGCCTTCAAATTTACAAAACAGGCTTCCTTAGAGACCCTAAAAGGCTAAACACTGAGGCTTGAAAGTGCATAGATGACATTACAATGGGGATGTTCCTATATGGAAATTTTCTCTGAGAACAATCAGGAGAATTTTGGTCCAGAGATAGATGAAGGCAGTCACATATGTGAGGGGTCTCCATGCACCCTGAAAACTCCTACAAGGATGGGATAAAGGGAGATGGCCTTCCCTCAATTTACCCCAGTGTGACTTCCCAGTACCCTCCTAGGCCCCTGCTTTTCTCTCCTTTTTTGCCATATTTCAACCTTGTGTTTCATATCAGTTTCTTTAGTATAATGCTGATAGCACTAGCAGCCAAATTAAAAGTAACTAAACAGTAAATTATCAAAATTTTTGAAATTTTATGTCAAAGAACAGTATCAAAAAGTGAGAAGATGATCCACAAAGTGAGAAAATATATTTGCAAATTATATCTGATAAGGTTGTAATACCCAGAGCACACAAAGAACTCTTAAAACTCTACAAACAAAAGACAACCCAGTTAACCAATGGGCAAATATATGAATGGACTTCTCTGAAGACAATATACAAATGGACAAAATGCACATGAAAAGACAGTTGACCTTGTTAGTCATTAGGCAAATGCAAATCAAAACCACAACAATTATCACTTCACACACACCAGAGTAGCTATCGAACACATGGACAATAACAAGTATTTGCAACCATCTGGAGAAATCAATGCTTGAACATTACTAGCCTGCAATGGTGTCACTGCTGTGGAAAACACTTGAAAGGGACCTTAAAAAGTCAAACAGAATTACTATATGGTCTAGCAATTCCAGTATATATATATACCCAAGACAACTAAAATATATGTTCACACAAAAACTTATCCCCAAATGATCAAGGCAGTATTATTCACAATAGCCAAAAAGTGGAAACAATGCAAATGTCCGTCAGCTGAAGAACAGTCAAACAAAATGAGCTTTACAATGGAACATTCTCACCCACAAAAAGAGTGAAGGCAGAGCACAGAGGATTTTTAGAGCAGCAAAAATAGTCTGTATGATATTATAATGATGGATATATGTCATTATTCATCTGTCCAAACCCATGGAATGTACTACACCGAGCATAAATCCTAAGGTGAACTAAGAACTTAGGGTGATCATACTCAGTAAAGGTTCAGACTCAGTAAAAAATGTACCCTTCTGATGAGTCATTTTGATAATGGGGAGGCTATGCACATGTGGGGGTGGGCAGTATATGGGCAATCTTTGTACTGTCCTCTCAATTTTGTTATAAACCTAGAACTGCTCTAAAAACAAAATTTTTTAAAAAGAGAAATGAGGGACGCCTGGGTGGCTCAGTTGGTTAAAAAGAGAAATGAATGATTGACTCACGCTGCAACATGGAGGAACCTTGAAACTGTTACAATATATATGTGAAAGAAGTCATTCCCAAAAGACTACATATTGTATGATCCCATTTATAGCAAATGTCCACAACAGGCAAACCATTAGAGTCAGATAGTAGATTCATGGTTGTCAGGTGACACAAAGTAGAGTGAACTAAGAGTTGCTAAAAGGTATGGGGTATCATTTTAAGGTAATAGAAACGTTCTGGAATAAGATAGCAGAACCAATTGTATAACAATAAAAAAATCATTGGATGTATGTAAATTATATTTCAAAAACTGCAAAATTAAACAGTCATGAACATTTATCAAACTCACTGTTTGTGTGGGTCACAAATTCGGGAACTGCTGAGCTGGGTGGTTCTGCCCAAGGGTATAGCACGAAGCTGCAGTCAAAAGGTCGCGTGGGGCTGCTGTCATCAGAATCTTTTGGAGCTGCAAGATCTGATTCCAAGAAGGTGCAGTCACAAGGGTTGCAAGGTGGTACTGGTATTTCACAAGCTATTTGAGCGTCCTCATGACTTCGTGGATTACTTCTAGAATAAGAGAGAGACAAATGCTGCTACCTCAAGCAAATGATAAAAGGTTTCAGAACGACTGTGTCTCCTGTAGGTTGAAGATCACAGGGACTAGAGTCTAACTCATACAAGTAAAGTCTAGAGGCTGAGGCTGGAACTGTCCTTACCAGATGGCACAATAAAATGGCAGCATTAGATGTAAACTGAACTACCAGAAAATGCAGAAAAACCTATGTTTCTAGAAAACAAATGTGGACCCCACAAAAGACAGTGGCCTTTTTGTTATAAAAGGAAAAGCAGGGGCGCCTGGCAGGGGTGGGGCTAGGTTGGTTGTCTACCTTCAGCTCAGGTCATGATCCCAGGGTCCTGGGATGGAGTCCTGAGAAGGGCTCCCCACTCAGCAGGAAGTCTGCTTCTCTCTCTCCCTCTGCCCCCCCATTCATTCTCTCTCTCTCATTCACCCTCTCAAATAAATAATACTTTTAAAAAATGAGTAAATGGCGGGGGTGGTGCCTGGGTGGTTTAGTGAGTTAAAGCCTCTGCCTTCAGCTCAGGTCATGATCCCAGGGTCCTGGGATCGAGCCCTGCATCAGGCTCTCTGCTTGGCGGGGATCCTGCCTCCTCCTCTCTCCGCCTACTTGTGATTTCTCTCTGTCAAATAAATAAAAAATAATAAAATAATAAATGAGTAAATGGGGCAAGATGGCAGAGGAGTAGGAGACCTAAATTTCTTCTGGTCCCAGGAATTCAGCTAGATAGCTATCAACCCATTCTGAACACCTACAAACTCAACAGGAGATCAAAAAGAAGAATAGCAGCAATTCTAGGAACAGAAAAGTGACCACTTTCTAGAAGATAGGACATTCAGAGTAGTGAATCAGAGGCAATATTTGGGAAGATAGATCACAGAGGGAGGGATCCTTCATCAGTCAGCTCCTCGCAAATGACAGAGCAGCAGGGCACAAAATCAGAACTTTTAGAAGTTTGCTCTGCGGAGGGACATCCCTCCAGTGGCTACGTTGGGGGAGGGGGGGAACACTCATTTAGACAGGGTGGTCTCAGGACCCTCAGGAAAGTCTCGAGGTGCTTGAGTGTGGCAGAGCTCCCAGGTATTGGAGTGGGGAAGCCAACTGCAAAGATGAAGTCGAGAAGGGGCTCTCAGCTTGGGGTTACCTTGAACCGTGATCCAAGGCAGATTTGGGCCACTGTTCTTTGAGCAGGGACCACACAAGTAGCAGATGCAGAGAGACCCCCTCCTTCCTCCTTTGAGGGGAGCAGCGCATGAGTGCACTGCAGGAATCTGCTGGGTTTGGAGACTCCAAACGGGGCCATATGCCAGAGACAGAAACTCTCGGTCACCAGCCGAGTGGGCACAGAGTAAAATCAGAGACCAGGGAGAAGGGAGGGATTGACTGCTTTTCTCTGAGGGTACACTGAGGAGTGGGGTCCTGAGTTCTCAGCTCCTACAGGCTGGAGACTGGGAGGCCGCCATTTTCATTCCCATCCTCCAGAGCTCTACAGAAAGCATTCAGGGACCAAAAGCGGCGAGAGAGAGAGAACCCAAGCAGATTACTGAGCCCAGCCCCCGGCAAGGGCAGTGCAGTTCTGCCTCAGGCAAAGACATTTGAGAATCACTGCAACAGGCCCCTCCCCCAGAAGATCAGCAAGAACATCCAGCCAAGACCAAGTCCACCGATCAATGAGAATTGCAGAACTCCAGAGCTAGGGGAAAGCAACACAAAGAATTCACGGCTTTTTCCCCATGACTCATTAGTCTTTCAAAGTTAAATTTTTTAAATTTGGGGTTTTTTTTATATTACTAGGTTATTTTCTTTAATTTCCTAATAATGTCCATCTCAAAAATCTCAGAAGTGGTAAAATTGCTTTTTTCCTACTTACAAAACAGTTGTTAATTACATAGTTATTAGTGCTATTTTAGAATATCTTTTTTTTTTAAAGACTTTATTTATTTGTCAGAGACAGAGGGAGAGAGAGCGAGCGAGCACAGGCAGACAGAGAGGCAGGCAGAGGCAGAGGGAGAAGCAGGCTCTCTGCCGAGCAAGGAGCCTGATGTGGGACTCGATCCCAGGACCCTGGGATCATGACCTGAGCCGAAGGCAGCTGCTTAACCAACTGAGCCACCCAGGCATCCCTAGAATATCTTTTGTTATCTTATTTTATATCTTTCCAGTGTCCCAAAATTCATTGTTTATGCACCACACCCAGTGCTCCATGCAATACATGCCCTCCACTAGACTCACCCATCCCCCCACCCGCATCCCCTTCAAAACCCTCAGTTTGTTTCTCAGAGTCCATAGTCTGTCATGGTTTGTCTCCCCCTCTGATTCCCCCCCCCTCACTCTTTCTGTTTTTTTTAAGTTTTCCTCTTTCTTACTTTAATCTATTTTAACTATTTTATCTTAACAATACCTTTTTAAAAATATTTTTTTAATTTTCATTTTATACTCATATTCTACCCCTTCATTGTATTTAAGCTTGTTTTTTAATACATATAATTTTCTCTTTCTTTAAAATTTTGGGATACGATTTCCTCTAACACACCAAAATATACCCTAAATAAAGCATATGGCTTTGTTCTAGTCTCCAGCCTTGCACTTCCTCCTTTTCTTTTTCTTTTTTCAACTAGCTGCTCATCTTATCAATTCCTTTTTTAAAATTATTTTTAATTCTCATCTTTGCAGTCATACTCTATCCCTTCATCATGTTTATCCTTATTGTGTGTGTGTGTGCATGCATGTGCGTGTGTGTGTGTGTGTGTATGTATGTGTGTATATATATATATGTATATATATATATATGTCTTCCTTTCTTTAAAATTTTGGGAGGCAGTTTCTTCTAACAGACCAAAATACACCCAAAATCAAGTGTGTGACTGTTCTATTCACCAGCCAAATCATAAATTTTTTCCCTTTTTTCTCCCCGTGCTTTCAGGTCTTTTCCAGTTTGGTTAGTGTATATTTTTCTGGGGTCGTTTTTACCCTTTTAGCACTTTGTCCTCTCATTCATCTATTCTTCTCTGGACAAAATGACAAAACAAAAACTAACCTCAAATAAAGAACAAGAGGCAGTACTGACTGCTATGGACCTAATCAGTAGGGACATTAGTAAGATGTCAGAATAAGAGTTAGAATGACAATTGTAAAGATGTTCACTGGGCTTGAAAAAAGCAAAGAAGATACTAGAGAATCCCTTTCTGGAGAAATAAAGGAACTAAAATCTAACCAAATCAAATTCAAGAAAGCTATTAATGAGGTGCAATCAAAAATGGAGGTTCCTACTGCTAGAATAAATGAGGCAGAATAGAGAATTAGTGATATAGAAGACCAAACGATGGAGAATAAAGCAGCTGACAAAAGAGAGATCAACAACTACTGGATAATGAGGGGAGAATTTAAGAGATAAGTGATACCATAAGATGAAACAGTATTAGAATAATAATTCTAATTAGAACAATTAGAAGAAGAAGAAAGAGAGAAAGGGGCAGAAGGTATATTGGAGCAAATTAGAGCAGAGAACTCCCCTAATTTGGGGAATGGAACAAGCATCAAAATCCAGGAGACACAGAGAACCCCGCTCAAAATCAATAAAAATAGGGCAACACCCCATGATCTAATAGTAAAACTTACAAGTCTCAGAGACAAAGACAAAATCCTGAAAGCAGCTTGGGACAAGAAGTCTGTAAACTACAACAGTAGAAATATTAGATTGGCAGCAGACCTATGCACAGAGACCTGGCAGAAAGGGACTGGCATGATATATTCAGAGCACTAAATGAGAAAAACATGTAGCCAAGAATACTACATCCAGCTATGCTGTCACTGAAAATAGAAGGAGAAATAAAAGCTTCCAGGACAAACAAAAAAGAAAATAATTTGCAAACACCAAATCAGCCCTAGGGGAAATACTAAAAGGGGTCCTCTAAGCAAAGAGAGAACCTAAAAGTAACAGACCAGAAAGGAACAGAGACAATGTACAGTAAAAGTCACCACAGAAGCAATACAATGGAACTAATTTCATATCATTTAATAGTTACTCTGGTTATAAATGGATACATGCCCCCAATCAAAAGACATAGGTTATCAGAATGGATAAAAAAAAAAAACAAGACCCATAGATATACTGTCTGCAAGAGACTCATTTTAGACCCAAAGACACCTCCAGATTGAAAGTGAAGGGATAGAAAACAATTTACCATACTAATGGACATCAGAAGAAAGCTAGGTAGCAATCCTTATATCAGATCAATTAGATTTTAAGCCAAAGACTATAATAAGAGATGAAGAAGGACACTATATCATACTTAAAGGGTCTGTCCAACAAGAAGAGCTAACAATTTTAAATGTCTATGCACCTAACATGGGAGCAGCCAATTATATAAACCAATTAATAAGATAATCAAAGAAACACATCAACAATGATAAAATAATAGTAGGGGACTTTAACATTCCCCTCACTGAAATGGACAGATCATCTAAGCAAAATATCAAGAAGGAAATAAAGGCTGTAAATGACACACTGGACCAGATGGACATCACAGATATATTCAGAACAGTCTGTCCCAAAGCAACCAACTATACATTCTTCTCTAGTGTGTTGGGCACAGCAAAGATGGCGCTGGCCTGCCTTCTCTTCCGGCTAGAAAAGGCGCCACCGTGGCAGTATTGGCGCCAACGTGGTAGTTTCGGTTCCGCATATCTCTGATATTTCCTTCTCTCGCCCAACACACCCTACCCAGTTACTGACCAAACCCCATAGGCTCTCTCCCCGCTGACCTCATTTCCCATCCCCTACCCAATATAAGCTGCAACCCCGCTCAATAAAGTGAGATCCTGCTTCGACAGATCCCCCGAGCCTGGTGTTGTCCGTTGGTGCGTCCGGGTTCGCGACACTCGCCATCCCGCTCAGCCCCGGGAAGGGGCCTCCGGCTGGTCCGGTCGCCTCCACCCCTCCGAGGGAACCCCAACACTAGTACACATGGAACTTTCTGCAGAATAGATCATGTCCCGGGTCACAAATGAGGTCTCAACCAGTACCAAAAGATTGGGATCATTCCCAGCATATTTTCTGACCACAATGCTTTGAAACTCTAACTCAAGCACAAAAGAAAAGTTGGAAAGGACTCAAATACATGGACTCTAAAAAGCATCCTACTAAAGAATGAATGGGTCAACCAGAAAATTAAAGAATAATTTAAAAATTCATGGACACATGAGGGACGCCTGGGTGGCTCAGTTGGTTGGGCATCTGCCTTCAGCTCAGGTCACTATCCCAGCGTCCTGGGATCGAGTCCCGCGTCGGGCTCCTTGCTCGGTGGGGAGCCTGCTTCTCCCTCTGCCTCTGCTGTCACTCGGCCTGCCTGTGCTCGCTCTCTCTCTCTCTCTCTCTCTCTGGAAAATAAATAAATAAATTCATGGACACATGAAAATGAAAATACAACCGTTCAAAATCTTTAGGATGCAGCAATGGGGGTCTTAAGAGGAAGGTATATAGCAATATAAGCCTTTCTCAAGAAAAAAGGTCTCAAATACCAATCTAACCCTACACCTGAAGGAGTCAGAGAAAGAACAGCAAATAAGGCCCAAACCCAGCAGGAGAAGAGAAATGATAAAGATCAGAGCAGAAATCAATGAAATAGAAACCAAAAGAAGAGTAGAACAGATCAATGAAAGCAGGAGCTAGTTCTCTGAAAGAATTAATAAGATTGATAAACACCTAGCCAGACTTATCAAAAAGAATAGAGAAAGGACCCAAATTAATAAAATCATGAATGAAAGAGGAGAAATCACAACCAACACCAAAGAAATACAAACAATTATAAGAACATATTATAAGCAACTATTTGTCAGCAAATTAGACAACCTGGAAGAAATGGATGCATTCCTGGAGAGGATAAACTACCAAAACTCTACCAGGAAGAAATAGAAAACCTGAACAGACCCATAACCAGTAAGGAAATTAAAGCAGTAATCAAAAATCTTCCAAAAAACAAGAGCCCAGGGCCAGATGGCTTTCCAGGGTAATTCTACCAAACGTTTAAAGAAGAATTAATACCTATTCTCCTGAAACTGCTCCAAAAAATAGAAATGGAGGAAAACTTCCAAACTCATTTTATGAGGCCAGCATTACCTTGATCCCAAAACCAGACAAAGACCCCATCAAAAAGGAGAATTACAGGCCAATATCCTTGATGAACACAGATGCAAAAATTCTCACCATAATACTAGCCAATAGGATCCAACAGTACATTAAGAAAATTATTCACCACGACCAACTGGGATTTATTCCTGGGCTGCAAGGTTGGTTCAACATCCACAAATCAATCAATGGGATACAATACATTAAAAAAAGAAAGAACAAGAACCATATGATACTCTCAATAGATGCTGATAAAACATTTGACAAAGTACAGCATCCTTTCTTGATCAAAACTCTTCAAGGTATAGTGATAGAGGGTATATAACTCAATATCATCAAAGCCATCTATGAAAAACCCACAGCGAATGTCATTCTCAATGGGGAAAAACTGAGAGCTTTCCCCCTAAGGTCAAGAACATGGCAAGGATGTCCACTATCACCACTGCTATTCAACATAGTATTAGAAGTCCTAGTCTCAGCAATCAGACAACAAAAAGAAATAAAAGACATCCAAATCAGCAAAGAAGAAGTCAAGCTCTCACTCTTTGCAGATGATATGATACTTTATATGGAAAACCCAAAATATTTCACTCCGAAACTGCTAGAACTCATACAGGAATTCAGTAATGTGTCAAGATATAAAATTAATGCACAGAAATCAGTTACATTTCTATACACCAACAGCAAGACAGAAGAAAGAGAAATTAAGGATTTGATCCTATTTACAAGTGCACTCAAAACCTTAAGATACCTAGAAATAACCAAAGAGGCAAAGAACCTATGCTCAGAAAACTACAAAGTACTCATGAAAGAAATTGAGGAAGACACAAAGAAATGGAAAAATGTTCCATGCTCATGGATTGGAAGAACAAATATTGTGAAAGTGTCTATGCTACCTAAAGCAATCTACATGTTTCCCTACCAAAATACCATCAATTTTTTTCAAAGAAATGGAACAAATAATACTAAAATTTATATGGAACTAGAAAAGACCCCGAATAGCCACAGTAATGTTGAAAAAGAAAACCAAAGTTGGTGGCATCACAATTCTGGACTTCAAGCTCTATTACAAAGCTGTAATCATCAAGACAATATGGTACTGGCACAAAAACAGACACGTAGGGGCGCCTGGGTGGCTCAGTAGGTTAAGCCGCTGCCTTCAGCTCAGGTCATGATCTCAAAGTCCTGGGATCGAGTCCCACATCGGGCTCTCTGCTCAGCAGGGAGCCTGCTTCCCTTCATCTCTCTCTGCCTGCCTCTCTGCCTACTTGTGATCTCTCTCTGTCAAATAAATAAATAAAATCTTAAAAAAAAAAAGACACATAGATCAATGGAACAGAATAGAGAGCCCAGAAATGGACCCTCAACTCTATGGTCAACTAATCTTCAATAAAGTAGAAAAGAATGTCCAATGGAAAAAAGATAGTCTCTTCAACAAATGGTGTTGAGATAACTGGACATCCACATGCAGAAGAATGAAACTGGACCATTTCCTTACACCACACACAAAAATAGACTCAAAATGGATGAAAGACCTCAATGTGAGATAGGAACCCATCAAAATCCTTGAGGAGTACAAAGGCAGCAAGAAATTGTCATAGACTTTCTCCAAAGACAATAAACAAACCACCAATAAGCACAAGAAAAGTTGTTCGACATCATTAGTCATTAGGTAAGAGCCAATCAAAACCAACATGAGATACTTCTCACATCCACTAGGATGACTGTAACTCAAATAATGTAAACTACCAGCTGTTGAATATGATGTAGAGAAACCAGACCCATCACATATTGCTGCTATGAATGTAAAATCATACAGCTGCTTTGGAAAACACTGTGGCAGTATTTTTAAAAGTTTATCATAGAGTTACCATATAGCCCAGCAATTTCAGTTTTAGATATATACCCAAGAGTGCTGAAAGCACATGTCCCCATAAAAACTTGCATGAGTGACACCTAGCTGGCTCATCTGGTTGAGCACTGACTCTTGATTTCGACTCAGGTCATGATCTAAGGGTTGTGGGATCGAGCCCTAAGTTGGGATCCATGCTTCGTGCAAAGTGTGCTTGAGATTCTCTCTCTTCCTCTCCCTATGTCTCTCCCCTCACTTGCATTCTAAATAAATAAACAATATCTTATATTTTTAAAAAACCTTCAAAAAAAACCAAAAAACTTCACACGAGAATGTTCATAGCACCATTATGTCATAATAATCTCAAAGTACAAACAACCAGGACACCTGGCTGGCTCAGTCAGTAGAGCACACAACCCTTGATCTTGGAGTCATGGGTTCATGCCCCCACATTGGGTATGGAGATTAAAATACATAAAGCAATTAATTAATTAATTAATAACAGGATAAGCAACCTAAAAGCCCATCAATTTATGAATGGGTAAAAAAAAATTAGTACATCCATACAATGGAATAGTATTCAGTCATAGAAAGGAATGCATGCTACAACATGGAAACCATTATGCATAAATGAAAGAAGCCACACACAAAAAGACAAATATGTGATTCTACTTTATAAGGTACCAGCAGTAGTCAGATTCTGAGATGAAAAGTAGAATGGTGGTTTCCAGGGGCTGAGGGAAGGAGAGAAGGGAGAGTTATAGTTTAATGGGTATGGTTTCAATTTGGGAAGATGAAAAAATCGTGGTAATGACTGCATAACAATGTGAATGAGCTTAATGTCATTAAACTATACACTTAAAAATGGTTAAAATGGGATTATAGTATGTTACCACAATAAATGGGATTATGGTATTTTACCACAATAAAAAGGAATTTAGTACCAGTACATGCTACAACACAGATGAGCCTTGAAAGCACTATACTTAAGTGAGAGAAACCAGACACAAAGGGTCACACATTGTAAGATTCCATTTATATGAAGATGAAATGTCGAAAATAGGCAAATCTATGGAGAGAGGAAGCAGATTAGCCACTGCCAGGGGCTACAGGGAAAGGAGGAATCAACCACGAAGAGCATACAATTTCTTCTGGGGGGTGATGGAAACGATCTGGAATTAAATACTGGTAAGCACAAAGCACAGCATGATAACTATGCTAAAAACCACTGAACTACACATTTAAAAGTTTTAAATTACATTTTTTATGAATTTTCCTTGGAAAAAAGTTTGGACAGAAAGTCTTCCCCCAGCATGAATAGTCTTTTTTTTTTTTTTTAAGATTTTTTCTTTATTTATCTGACAGAGATCACAAGTAGGCAGAGAGGCAGGCAGAGACAGAGGAGGAAGCAGGCTCCCTGCAGAGCAGAGAGCCTGATGTGGGGCTCGATCCCAGGACCCTGGGATCATGACCTGAGCCGAAGGCAGAGGCCCAACCCACTGAGCCACCCAGGTGCCCCCGAATAGTCTTAACACAAGACAGAAACTATCTTTTTTATGAGCAAACCTCTGAAGTCACAAAGCATTTCTCCTGTCATATGCTTCACAAGTGAGTCCTAAGTCTGGCCCACAGTCCAACTCAAGCTTTACATTTATATCATGAAACTTGTATAATATCAGTTTTACAACAGAGGGAAGATATTAATGCCTCCCATCTACAGATGGAACTCAGGCTCAGAGAGGTTAAATATGGTTTCCCAAGACCACAAGGCCAATAGATGACTGAGCTCAGACTGGAACCTAGACACGGCTGACTCCACAATCTGTGCTCTTACCCTCCATCAACAGTGGTTCTTAACCAGACACACCATTTGTGAAGGCGTAGCTTCCTGGGATCCCCCCCCCCCCAAAGGACTCTTAAATAATCATTTCTAGGGTGCCTGGGTGGCTCAGTTGGTTAAGCAACTGCCCTCAGCTCAGGTCATGATCCCAGGGTCCTGGGATCAAGCCCCACATCGGGCATTCTGCTCGGTGGGGAGCCTGCTTCTCCCTCTCCTGCTGCTGCTTTGCCTGCCTGTGCTTTCTCACTCTCTGTCAAATAAATAAATAAAATGTTTTTTAAATAATCATTTCTAGGGCTTGGTCAGTACACCTGAATGTGTTTAAGCTCCTCAGGTATTTCTGAGAGTCATCCTATATATAGAACCACCCCCGTGCCTGATAATTTTGTATTATTAATATGGACAGCCGACTCCAGCAGGATGATCAGTGCCCTGGGGGCAGGGCCCCCTCCTCTAGCTCCTTTGTGACTGCCACTGTGACAACACAATGTCTGCCTACCCAAGGCAGGAGCTCAGGAGAGATCATTGGCCAGAAGGATTCAGAGCAGCTGCCAACCAGAATGTCAGCTGCCAAGGAGTTCCAGGGGAGCTAAGGGGAGTTAGTGCGTGAGAGCTGGCCGACCTGGCCACTCTCTCCAGTGGGCAGGAGGGTCACTGGGCCCACTTGGTGGGCAGCCCCAGCTGCCAACTGGGGCACCTCAGCTCAGCCTAGAACAGAGGTGTCAGGAAATAACATTCTCCCCAAGCTTCCTCTCCCAGTTCTCAAACTTAGAGGCCCAGACTAGGGCCTAGAATTCACTGAGGCTTCGTGACTATCCAGCAGTCAGGATGGAACACAGAAGCCGACCTCGGGGCATAGGCCTGAGCCGAATCCCGGGGGCTCAGTCCCGAACCTCTCGGATCCCACTCCCCTTCCATGTGGAACAGGAGGCCAGGGAAGGAGAAGAATGGGAACAACGAGAGCAACCTCGTCAGAGGACTCCTACCTACGGGCCTCCCGAAAGTGAAGAGCCGACAGACAATGTTATGGGTAAGGACAAGCTTCCCCCCACCTCAGGAAAGGGAGGTAGTGTCATATTTTCCTCCTCTGCCCACAGGAAAGAGATGTCAAGAAACAAAAACCAGAGCCTAAAATGGGCAGGGCTGGGGTGAGAGAGGAGTCCGAAAGGGAGGTTTCCTATTGTCTCAAAGAGCTGTCACAAGAAGCAAGGATATAATTTGTGAAAGCAACTGGAAGCTAAGACAGGCTGTTGGGAACATTAGGTGTCATTTAGGGAATCAAGAGCTTACGACAGCAAACACAGAGTGCCGGTGCCTTGGGAAACAAAGATGAATTACACATCAATTCCAACCCCAAAGAGCTGTCTAGTGGAAGAAAAACAAACTGTTAGGTTGGCTTCTGCAGAATTCAGAAAAATGACAGGAGTTCGGGGAAAATGGAAAGGATGGGGGTGGGGCATAAGGGCTGCCAGTGGCCGCTGTCTTTCCGGTGAGTGTGGTATCTCTCCCCCCACTTCTCACCTGCCATCCTAGCAAATGGGCAAATGATGGGGTTAATTATCAGAACATGAACAACACTGTGCTGGGAGAAAGGGTTCTCCGGGAACTTACCAAGTCTTAATTTTTAAAACTTACACACACCTTGAGACAGTCTTAAGTCATGGAACTGACTTTCCAGCTGGGAGAGTCCTTTCTCACTGGAAGAGAATAAATGGTCTCCAGATACTGCTTTTCAGGTTAGACCTTTCCTCAAGTTTTCTCAGGACTTAAAAGGGATGCAACGGGAGAGGAGACTCGTCTCTATTCACCCGCCCACTGCAAGGAAAAGGAGAGTAAATGTTAAAGGTATAAAATGCAAGCCGTTCTCGGGCAGGATGGTTTGTTGTGGGGGCAGGATGGCTTGTTGTGGGGGCAGGATGGCACGCGGTAGCCAGGCTTCCGCAGAGAGCTGGGCACCCAGGATCTAAAGGAGGATCTAAAACAGGAGTGCTGAATACCAGTCACCAGCAAGGGCCGGAGGCCATCTCCAGCGAAGCTTTGTAGAAGAGACGGGCCTTCGAGGACCCGCAGCGTCAAAAACAACGCTGAGGGCGGGCGGGACACGGTGGACGCCACTAACTGGACTTCCTGGAGTTAGCAACCCCACCGTAGCCAGGGTCTGGCCTTAGAGCGCAGGCGCAAGCATCCGCGGGGCGGGGGGAGGACCTGGGGGTCTGAAGGGAAAAAAAGGGGGGGGGGGGGGGTAGGGTGCCAGGGACCTTCAGCCCTATTCCCACCAAACCCTTCCAAGGTATACAAAGGGCTGGACTGGGGTTAAGGGTTGAGTTTGGAAAAGCTCAAGTTTCCTATATGCTTCAAAGAGTTGTCACAGGAGCAAGGATATAATACGCAAAAGCCACTAGAAGCTAAGACAGGCTGTTGAGAACACTGGGTGCCATTTATAAAATCAACTTCTTAGTATAGCAAATGCTCAGAGTGCCAGGCGCCGCGGGGGAAAAAAGATGAATTACACAGCGATTTCAGCTGACAGTCTAATGGAGGAAACAGGATGAATTTTGCGGGGGTTCAGAAAGAAATGCTCACGGGAAGCTAGAAGGAATCCTGGGGAGCGTAAGGGCTACTGAAGGCTCCCATAATGTGAAGGGGTAATTATCAGAAGATGGAGAAACGCTGTGTTGGGAAAAAAAAAGTCGGGTTTTCTGGCAACTTCTCAAGCTTTAAGTTAGAGGAAAAAACAAAACAAAACAAAACAAAACAAACCCTTTGAGACAGGCTTAAGTCACCAAGCCGTCTGTTTGCTCTTGGCTGCTTGAGAAGAGTAAATGGCTAGACCTTTCTTCTCCCAAGTTTCCCGGGGACTTAAAAGGGCTACAGCTTGAGCAAGTAGTCCTGGCACTTTTCACACATGCCGCTTTGAGGAAAAACCGAGAGAAGTACAAAAATTCAAGCCACTCAGAGGCAGCTAAGTCAGTTTCACTTCGGGGGTGACGTGCGGTGGTGAGGCTTTGTGGAAGAGATAGGCGTGGAAGGATACCTCAAACTACCGCGGGTGGGGACGCTTCTGACCACTCGCGCAAAGCCACTGAGCAGCTTCCGCTCCCAGAGTTGGGCTAAACTCCGCGGCCCTGGTCCGCCCAGGGCGCAGGCGCAAAGTCCGGCTGCGGGCGAGCAGGCGGGGCTGGAGCCCACGTGGCGGGGAAAGGGGGAGGAGGGTGGAGCAGGGAACAAGGCGGGGGCCGGGGCGGGGTGGGGGCGGAGTAGGTCTCGCGAGGCCGCGCCCAGGCTCACGCGGGCGTCGGGCGCGCGGTTGTAGCTCCCTGACGGCGGGAGAAGTCGCGCTCGCGACAAGGGCCGTGTGTTTGCAGTCGCGTGGTCATGGAGGCGCCGCTGCAGCCGCTAGCCACGACGACTCCGGCCTGTGGCCGGAGCCGAAGGCTGCTGCTGCTGCCGCTGCTGCTCTTCTTGCTGCCCGCCGGAGCTCAGCGAGGCTGGGAGGCAGAAGAGAGGCCCCGAACCCGCGAAGAGGAGTGCCACTTCTACGCGGGTGGACAAGTGTACCCAGGGGAGGCGTCCCGGGTTTCAGTCGGCGACCACTCCCTGCACCTCAGCAAAGCCAAGAGTAGGTGGTGCCCTACCAAGAGGGAGGGTGGGGGCTGGCAAAGGGAGGCGGGAGGTGGAGAGGGCGGGAGACACGTGTACCCTGGTAGTACCTGGGGGCCTGGCTTGGGCGGCACCCTATGGGTGGCCTTAGGCCCTTGGCCCGGCCTGCCTGGGGGTGGGGGTAGGGAGATAGAGAGGGGTTCCAGCTGTGAAGAAAAGGATGGGTTCCACGAATCCGATTTTGGAAGAAGTAGTGGTTACCGCAAAACCGCAGATGAGGGTAAGAGGGTGGCCCCGGCCCCGAATTTGTAAGCATCAGGATGTTGTGCAAACTGAAACACTTCCTCAGATATCAAAAAGTACCTGCAGCACATCGCCTCTATTTTCAAGTACTATTACAGGGAAGAATACATTGAAAAAGTTGAATAATGTTTCACAGAAAATTGAATTAAACAGGAAAGTGGCTAACCAAAATGCTCCGGAGGGCAAACCATTCATTTTTTTTTCTTTTGTTGTTGCTTCTGATAAAGACTATTAGAAGCCACCTTCCCCAAAATCTGTATAGTTAATGGGTATTCTTTGTTTTTCTCAAAAATGAAGAACTTCTTACAGGGTGTACTTGCGAGGTTCTTTGTAAGAAAGTGTGGGGGACGGGGCGAGGTTGGAAGTAATGCATTTGGGTTGATGATAAACCTTGTGGCAAATTTGATTCCTGCCAAATTGGCCTTTGGTTATTTGCATTTCTGTCCAGTGTACACAGCTAATGGCCACTTTCAGGAAGGACACGTCGGACTAGATACTGAGAAAGTTGTGGCCTCCTGCATCTGGATGTTAAGATTGGCCAAAAAGAAGTGGCCAGGGGCCAAAGGATAACCATTACCACTTTGCTTACTTTTAAATAATCAGCTTTTCCTATGGATCATTTGGCATTCTGTAGATACATATTTGGTTCAATTACAGCATGTTCCCTGTGTGTATTTAGTAACAAAAGTAATACCTCACAATTACGAATCCCCAGTGTTAAACAGGATGTTGTTATAACTTAGGATGGAATGGGAGTGATAAATGAGAAAAACTGTTTTGCCTCCTTACACATTGGCAGTTCTTTCCTACTGAAAGTTAACTGGAAGTTACTCTTGGATTTTTGTTTTTAAAGATCCAGTCTTGCACTTTTAAAATCATAGTATTTCCAAGTCCTGTTGCTTTTCTTTGGCTTGGGAAGATATTTTGAAATATGGCAGCCAGTTAAGTATTTACTGGCATGACATAAATATCCCATAAGAAACAAATTCCATCCAAGTCTGCTCATGGAAGCAAAAAAATAGTAATAATAAATTTCCCTTTACCAGCAAACCTTTTCAAAGTTTAGATATCTGTTGCATTTCTGTGTCACATGTAGGCTTATCTAGAATTAAAGATATGAGGACTTTTTTATTCATAAAATGGAATATTACAGAGCCATTAAATTTTAAACAAATTTTAGTAACATGAATAACTGTTCATGATTTACTCTCCCCCCCACCCCGCCTTTTTTTTCAGCTTTAATTCCAGTGTAGTTAACAAACAGTGTTGCATTAGTTTCAGGCATACAATACAGCGATTTAACAGTTCCATATATTACTCAGTTCTCATTACTGTTCCCTTTTTAAAAATGGGTGCAACATGATCCAAATTTGTGTGTTTAAGAAAGAATGAAAGGAAAAGACATGAAAATGTTAACAGTAGTTAAATTGATGGGAGGGGCAGATATGGGAAGAAGGGATTTAAACATTCTTCTTTATTGCTCTGCATTTGCCAGAATCTTTGTTAACTCTGCTATTTATATTTGGGACAGTTGTTATTTTTTAACAGATGCAAGGGGTTGCTTTGGGAATTCCATTTATAGATCTTAGTAAAGTAATTGCAGTCTTTTTAACCATATAATTGATGAGGTTTTTTTCGTTGAATAACACTTCCAGTATTTGCAGGTAACATAAATCTATATATAGAAAACCCTAAAGACGCCATCAAAAAAACTATTAGAACACTGCAGTTCTTAAGTCAAAAACCCCAAATTTCCAAAATCACAATTTTCAGAAAAAAATTATTTTTCAGAGTTGGTATTTCCTATATGCTAAAATCACTAAGGAGTGCCATTTTAACAGATCATTACAATTATAACCTCACACTTGAGTAGCATTTTCAGTAATGTATACAAAGCATATATAGTTCAGTTCCCCTCTGTCCAATTCTCCCTCATGGCCTTTACCTAATTAGATCAGAATATTTATAAGAGGGAGGCTGCTGGCTCAAGATACATAATCATGTGTTATATATTAGCTTCACAGAAAAATTCATCTTAACTTTGTCTTTATTCTCACAGTGGTCAAAAATGCTAGCTGTTGTAAACCTTACTTTCTAGGAACCTTAAATTTGGAATTGGGTGTTGGCTTCAATATATGTAGACTCTGAAAGTTAAGTGCTGAATGTGTTAACAGAAGATCAAGCTACATTATGATGAAAGCATGTTGGCTAGAATTACAGCATGCCCATACAAGAGAGTAGCATGAACCATTCAGTTTCCATCAGGTCACTTGAAACCTGTTCAAGGGGGTCTCCTCTTTCAGAGCCCTCGGGAAAATAATCCCATGGTCTGGGATTTTAAACTTCTCACCTGACATTTGCAGATTTCCTACTCCTTGAGCAGGTCTTCTGTGTGAATGTGGGAAACTGGACAAATATTTAAATGAGTACATCTAAAAGACTGTCATTAGAAAGAGGAAAATCGTAATTATTTGAACTGTAGGAAGTTCATTAACTTGGAGGGGCTATAGTGAAGTATCCAGTAGGATTTAGTGCAGGGATAGAATGTAGAGGGGTCTGTGAGCATGCATAGAAAAACAAAATCTATTTTCACTAATCTACAACTGAAATTTAGAATTTCCTTCCATTATGAACATCAGCAACAAATCACACTAGCTTCAGCAGTACTTGCTTATACATATTGCCAAGAGAATCGCAGATATTTTTATGCCACGTAATTGCAGGTATCCTGCAATAAAATTTACACTCATCACTGTCATAGACAGTTACTAGACCACTGCCAGATCTTGCAGTTTTAAAGCTTTTATTTATTTGAGAAAGACGGAGAGAGCACGCACGCACTCCTGTGCTTGCCTGGAGGGTCAGAGGGAGAGGGACAAGCAGACTCTGCACTCGGGAAGAAGCATGAGAGAAGTGAGTGGGGCTTCACCCAGGGCTCCGTCTCACACCCTCAAGCCCAGAGATCATGACCTCAGCCAA
This sequence comes from Mustela nigripes, assembly GCF_022355385.1. Lineage (NCBI taxonomy): Eukaryota > Metazoa > Chordata > Mammalia > Carnivora > Mustelidae > Mustela > Mustela nigripes. Next base: position 105,164,004 of record NC_081575.1, on the reverse strand, counting down.
AAATAATCAGCTGCTCAACTTAGTAACCCAGGCACTTCATAGATCTTGAAGTCTGAAAGTGTTAATAAAAGGGCAAAAGTATTACTATTATCACCAGGTTTTTTTCTATTACTTTGATAATTACATTTTAATATACTTGGCTCCCTTTGTATTTCTATATATTTTGTTTTATGCATTCAGTAACACTATCCATAGAAAAAGTCCATAAGCTTCACCAGATTGCTGAAGAGATGCAAAGGTGTAGAATCCTTAATTTTTAGTGATTTCCTGAAGATGTCTTTCTGTCATCCAATTTTCTCAGTGTTGTAGAACATCATATGTTTCTCTTTCTTAGTTTCCAAGCCAGCACCTTATTGGGAAGGAACAGCTGTGATAAATGGAGAATTCAAGGAGCTCAAGTTGACTGATTATCGTGGGAAATACCTGGTTTTTTTCTTCTACCCACTTGATTTGTGAGTAATACATGTACAGGTCCTAAAACGTCGGCAGTCATTATCAATCATTATTCAAGAACATCAAGTACAAATTATTTTATTTAGTTCTTGGTTCCAAAAAGACAAGCTGATACAAATTTTTTCAAGAAGGTAACATCTACCATATATTTCAGAACCAAAAGGCATTGTCCCCAATGCCTTATACTTAAATCTACATAATTGTTTTGTAATGTCATCATCAAAGAAAGGAAGGCTACAATTATATTAAGCTATAAAGCTATACCTGCTAAGGCAAGAAAATGGATATTTTAGATAGCACTTAATAGCAAGACTTAGGCCACAAATCTATTTCTCTCTCTTAACTAGAAAATTAGCTCTTTACACTTTTATTATTTGCTGCATCTATTGCTTTTCTGTGGTTTGAACATTTTCCTGAAAATACTGCATATGCTTAAGAAATAATGCCTATTTATATAAATTATGCTTGTTGGGGGGAATTTTCTCTTTAACTCAGATAGCACTTCAGATAAAAAGTTGACTCAAATACTCTTGCAGCTTTAGTTTTATCGAGGATATAGTTTTATCTGGAGTGTTCTTCAAATTCCATGGAATTTGAAAAGATAACAAAAAGAGACTTATCCTGACTTTTTCTTTTTTCTATTTGAATATATTTTTTGGCTATAAAAAAGAGAACTTTCTTCTATTTTGCCACTGTATATTAAGGTCTTTTTTCCATTAGGACTGTCCTAGAACTGTGTAAATAAAACCTTAAACTTACAGAAGAGTATACTTAAGCTTATCTCTATAGATTGTCTCTGGGCCAGAGGTGAGCAAACTTTTTCTATACGGGGCCACATAGTAAATATTTTTTTGCCTTGTGATCTCTTGCAACTATTCAGCTTTGCCACTGTAGCACAAAAACAGCCAGAGACTATACACAAATGAATGAGTATTGTTTTCTATTGAAAGTTTACTTACAAAAAATAAGATAGGCTGGATTTGGCCTGTGGACTGAAGTTTGCTCACCCCTACTCTAATCCAAATAGGAAAAATTCTCAGAAAAATTAGTTCACTGAGAGTAAACCAGTTCATAAATGTGGATAATACATAATCTTTTAAACTAGCAAGAACTTCCTTCTTTCTAATCCACTTGTACTGTGGCCTGACAAGCTGAAATGTATGATATAACTTACTTTCTAATAGAAACAAGAAGTGAAAATTTTAATATTAAAAAATGATAGGCCTTCTAAATTCATGTTGTTATAAAAGCAAAACTTTAACATCTTTTAAATATACAGGATGCTAAACATGAGTTTTGAGATTGGTCTAATATAGCAGACAAATATCCTGTTTCTCCCACTATTACTTTAAACTCCATAATGAATAAGACATATCTAAAGAATGATGTCACCAATGGCCTCCTGGGGCAAGAAGCTAAGATCACTTCTTTCTGTTTCTCTGAGATGCCAGATTGGGCCTGGTTAGAAAGGAAGAGTTCTGAGGCATTTGCCACTGTCTGCATGTGTGAAAGTCAAAAATGTAACCCTTTAGTTTTCTTTTTTTTTTTAACAGATTTAATTTATTTATTTGACAGACAGAGATCACAAGTAGGCAGAGAGGCAGGCAGAGAGAGAGGAGGAAGCAGACGCCCTGCAGAGCAGAGAGCCTGAATCCGGGCTCGATCCCAGGACCCTGGGACTATGACCTGAGCCGAAGGCAGAGGCTTTAACCCACTGAGCCACCCAGGCGCCCACCCTTTAGTGTTCTACTAGAACTTTTTTTCTGTCTTCACTAAGAAGTTGGATAAATATGTCTCTAACTAGCATTTGTTGGAAGGCACGCAGGGGCCAACCATTCCTACCTTTGGAAAAATATTGAAAATACATATTGTAGCCCAGGTTTCCAGGGATATAATCTTAGAACTGTCTGCGTGCATGTGGCAGTCCTACGTTTGAACAACTGAAACCTTCAAAAAGCCTGTATTGGGCTGCAAGAGGAATTTGTCCCCTAAGTCTGTGTTCTTCTGACTTTCTTGACCATGACCTGTACACAGTACAAAACCATTTTTTATTGCCACTCAATACACTGACATATACATACAGGGTATCATTCAGTCTGTAAACACCAGTACAGCCATGATCATTAAAATCCTGAAACACTTCCATACGAAATAGTAAATAGCCAATTTCCCAACCTCCTCCCCAAGTTGCCCCTCCCACCTGGTCCTTTTCAGAAACCTCCAGAGGTAAAGCCAACTTCGAGTTAAGGTTGTTCAATATTTTTAGTATCACTCCTGAACACAAACACACATAGATATGCATGTGTATGTACACGTATGTTTCATGTCTTAACCTTCCTGTATATAAAGTATTCTTGTATTTTTTACTCCACTTGTTTAAAACGTTTGTTAAAATTCCATAAAGTCCCTGTGATGGTTCAGAAAATACCACCCTAAGGTAATATTCTCTAAACACGCCCTTCTGACAACAGGACTGGGAGACAAGGTAGAAGAGGACCTTATCAAGAAAGGGAAGGAGGATGGAAGAGCATTTTCTTATCTCTGAAACAAAGATCAGTGCATCTAGCTCATAGGGGTGGTATAGGAATATAAAAAAGGAGTGGTATGATGGAAAATTTGTGTAGATCCTTTGGAAGCTGTAAAGCACTATATAAATATAAAGCATTGTTATATAACGGAGAAGGGAACATTGGTTGACCACGGATCCATTAAGTTATAAAAATAAACATTTATTGAGATGTAATTGTGAACTCTGTAATACACATTTTTAATTAAATGATATTTGATCAAATCGTCTAGACAGCTACATCATGACAATGCTCATATATATAATTGTTCTTAATATGCATTTTATATATGCATATTATATAGGTGTTATAAAGGTGTTTGTAAAAACTAAGCCATTTGAAACTTCAAGCATATGCATATTTTGAGAATACTAAAATTTTTTTTTAACTTTCAGCACTTTCGTGTGTCCAACTGAAATCATCGCCTTTGGTGACAGGATTGAAGAATTCAGATCTATAAATGCTGAAGTGGTAGCATGTTCTGTGGATTCACAGTTTACCCACTTGGCCTGGTCTGTATCTTTACACTTAAGCATTTATAGGAAAAAGAATGGATTCACTTTTCGATTATAAGCAAACAACTCTCATTGTGATAGGAATATAGGGGTTTTTTAAGTTTTATTTTAAGTAGGCTTCACACCCAATGTGGGGCTTGAACTCTTCACCCTGAGATCAAGACTTGTGTGCTCTACCAACTGAGCCAATCTGGTGCTTTAGAATGTAGTTATCAGACAGTTGGGAATAGATATATCTGAGAGCTACCAGTTCAATGAAGTTATGGCAAAAATGCTCAAGGATTTTTATAGGACATTTCTAACTTGGGAAAAAAGCTCACTGCAAAAGACATAATAGCCATAACAAACACCACTGAGTTGTATGATTACTTCATTATGATAAATTGGGTAGCCTTAATCTGAAGGGAAAAAATTCTTTAAAATTCCATTTCTCTGTTACATAGTTGTCTAGTATTAAAAGTCAAACTCAAAATAGCTTTTATAATTATTTTTCAAGACACACTGATTTTCTTAATTTCTGAATGTTTTTTAAACTCATTAAACATGAAAAGATGTTTCACCTGAATAATTGCCAAGAATTGCAAATTAAAATGACAAGAAAAAAATAAAATAAAATAAAATGACAAGAGATGCCATCTTTTCCCTATCTGATTGGCGAAGATTTTAAATATTGAAAAATTTCATCCAGTGATGACAAAGGTCTGAAGAAATGGTCTTCTCACACATACAGTTGGTTAATCATTCTGAAGAGCAGTATGTTTCAAAATCTGAAATGTGTGTGTTGATGTGAATTTTTCATCTCCACAATTCTGTGCATAAGATTTTATGCACAATAAAGATGGTTTAGAATTATCTTAGTTTTAAGTTAATATTCATTTCATTAAAATAACAAATTCAAAACTACTTAATCCACTTACAATTATATATAGATATATATATAACAACAATTTTAACTGGTAAGGATCTACAATTTAATTTATGTTCTCTTAAGTAATTAATTTTCTCAAGTATTTTTAAATGTAGTTATATATTTATTTGATTTCCTTTAACTATCTCAATTTTCAGATAAAACTTCCAAGAACTTAAGTAATTCTTGCAAATCTAATAGACAAATATGGCATGCCTTAAGTCCTTTAAAAATGTTTCCTTATTATTTACAAACTAAATAAAATTTCACATTATACATTTTAAATTAGAATCACAAAGTGAAAACAATGAGTTTAATTTGCTTCGTCGCTTCTATAAGTAATTCTAAATCTTTGTAGGATTACAACATAAATCCACTAGGGAAAAAGTTATATCCTCCCAAATAATTTGGGATTGGCTTCTCAAGAATTTTGGGGAGATACAATCTGAGCTGGATAGGTTACATATCAACCAGAGATTTCTACTTGGATATCACAACTGGGGCTGCAGACATCTAGAGCAGTATTTCCTTGTTTGCTAGCTGCTCTGTCCCACTAGGACACCCACATTCCCTGGTTTCAAGTAAAAATGCTTCAATCTGAAGACCGATGTGTCTGAGATTATACCTAACTTCCTTCCCTGCTTCAAGTGGACTTTGCATTCCTTTGTCTCAGAATATTAGAGTATCATCCAGTTGTATTCTATCTCTCAAGCTTTGTCTTGTGATCACAACTCTAAGGTTATGACAGTGCATATCCTTTGATCCATCAGTTCTTCTTCTAGGAATTAATCAAATAAGTATGCAAAGTTGAGAATACATCGATGTTTCCAGTGGTGTTGATAAAAGCAAAAGAAAAATGGAAATAGTTTAAATGTCTAGCAATAGAGGTTGGCAAAATACAGCATGTAAATACTTTAGAAATGTGATAAGTATCTCCATATTTATTTAAAGGAAATGAATATAAAAAGTCTGGAGTAAAGGGGAAAAATAAAATATGTATTAGCTTGTTTTTTGTTAGAGAAAGAAAGTGTGTGTTTTGTGTTCATTCATATGTGTGTGACGGAGACTAATAGTGCTGTTTGGATCCATACGTTTACTTCTTTCTGAGTGGTAATGTTTTGTTTGTTACAGGATTAATACCCCTCGCAGACAAGGAGGACTCGGGCCAATAAGGATTCCACTTCTTTCAGATCTGGCCCATCAAATCTCAAAGGACTATGGTGTTTATCTGGAGGACTCAGGCCATACCCTTAGGTACCTTCCACTGGTTTTATATTATGACAAATCCAAATATTATTTGTAATCCTCCCTGAAATGGAGTTAAAAGATACAAGGTTTGATCAAGAAGAATTATTTGCTCTATTTGCAAAAATGTAGATACTGTTTAAAATAATTGGTGAGTGCTCTACTGAAATTAAGTGAGTATTGGAATCTGTTAAAGCTGGAAGATTATTTAGAGGTCTTTGACCAACCCTGTCATTTTACAGATAAACAGATTCATAGAATTCCATGAATTTAGCCAAAGTTATATAACCAGTTAATGGCAGAGCCCACACTTGAATCCAGTACCCAAATTCCTTGCCTGTTTCTTTTTCCTCTTTTCTAAAATGACTCCAGTAATGGTTTTTCTAAATACAGATATCCTCGTATTTAGCAAACTTGTGCCTTGGGGATTGGGACAAATTAAGGAAGTGCCATTAGAAGTCTTTGATAAAAGGAAAACTTTAACTGAAAAGAATTGTAATTTTGTTATAATTATATTGTCAATTTGCTTTACACTGCTAATTGTTTCTTTTTTAGAATGTTTTATGTGAAGGTGCCAGTATTTTATAATCCTATGTTTTTTAATAACAGCTTTATTGAGATATAATTCACATACAACTTACTCATTTAAACCATACAATTCAGTGGGTTCTAGTATAGCCTGAGAATTGTGCAACCATCACCACAATCAGTTTTAGAGTATTTTTATTACTCTAAAAAGAAACCCCATACCCATAGCAGTTACTCTTCCTTTCCTACAATCGCCATACCCCTGCCCTGGGCAACCAACTTATCTACTTCATGTCTCTCTGGTTGCCTATTCTGGACATTTCATTTAAATGGAATCCTACAATATATGCTTTTTTATGATGAACCTTTTCACTTAGCATAATGTTTTCAAGGTTCATTCATATTGTATCAGGTGTCACTACCAATAGTTTCTTTTTTTTTGTACTTGCTAACTCTTTCATCTTTTCTCCTTTCATAGAGTTTATGACTTAAGTTAATTCCCAAAGAGTAAATATGCCACTATAAAGACTGAAGCTATTTTACACTTTTTAATTATTTGAGCATTAACCAAGTAAAACCAAGTAACCCCGAGGTCATGACCTGAGCTGAAATCAAAGGTCAGCTGTTTAACCAACTGAGCCACCCAGGCACCCAAGGCATATTTGCTTTTGTTTGGTATGTGATGGTATGATGTGTGTTACCAAAGTAAGTTAAAATTGTCACAACAGACTCACTTACTTGAGAACAGACTTCATCACCATTAACAACCATTTTCTACTGTAAAAGTAGCTACAAGAAAGAACACCCATAGGAATAATAGTTAACAGTTTTGCCTGAGTTTGGCCAAGTTGAACTAGTCCAAGGAGAGGGAGCGCTAGTTAGTTCAGACATCATTAAAAATGATATTAAAAAAATATATTGAAAATATAAAAAAATTTATTAAAAAATATGTTGTAAGATAAGCAAGAATATTTTAGCAATGTTTAATATGACTATAAAACAAAATTTCATGTAATAAGTAATTGCATGTATTTCTATTAAAAATAGATCTCATTATTATGTATAATACTTGTACTCAAGCAATTAGCCCAAGTCCCTGAAATCTTTTTCTAAACCAAGTATTGGGTTGAAATCCAAACCAAGTATTGGGTTGAAATAAAGATGGTAAAGTCCTTTGGAAATTTTCATTTTTCTCTGGTCTGCTTTAACTCTTGCAATGCCATTCCATCTCAATAGCAGGTCTTTTCAATTAAACTATTCCATTATTCCCTAGGCCAAAAAAGTGAATCACACATACACATATTTAGAGGGAAAGGTAACTTTGCTTGTATTAAGAATTTTGCCTTTTCCACCTCTGGAAAAGGAAATACAAAGAGTTCTAAACAACCAGTGAGAAGACAGATCACTCCTTCACCCAGAGGAAGACTTTACTATGTAGATTCATAATTTCAATAATAGTGAATAGTAAAATCCCAAACCTAGTGCTCATAAAGATTTAAATAGAAATATAACAGTACATTGCTTACACAAAAACAAATTTTAAAGCTACCATTTGACAATGATATTTCCAAATTATACAGCGGATAAGCGTGGGTATGGGGAGGGTGTGTTTGCATATGTGTACACCAGTCAAGCAGGTTAACTAATGTTTGTCTTAATTGAGATGAAATGACTTCATCTGTACCACTCTTGTGTTTTACAGGGGTCTCTTCATTATTGATGACAAAGGAATCCTAAGGCAGATTACTCTGAATGACCTTCCTGTCGGTAGATCAGTGGATGAGACACTGCGTTTGGTTCAAGCATTCCAGTATACTGACAAACATGGAGAAGGTACCCTTTCCTTCTAAGCATCTTAGCCTTTTGATTTTTTTCATTTGAGAGATGATTGCATGATTAATTTGGGTTCTTAGTCAAAAAGTAATTTGGGTGATTCCAAAGTCCTCTAATTATTTTCAGATTATTACCTGATCTTCTTAGCAGATCCAGTTATTACTTAAAGTGCTTTTAACAAAGTATCACTAATATATTCTACTTACAGAATAAGAGGCAAAAATAGTCATTATTTGCACAGTCCACAGAGAAAAGTTTCTGCTACTCTGGTTTTTGAAATTATGTTTCTGTAAACTTAAAATGTGCCAATCTGGCAATATTTAGTCATGGAGGTTTTATTTGCATATGTACATTATTTGACTTAGCTTTTTCCCTCAAAGGTGATCCTTATCACACTAGTAATCTATCAGTTCATCCTTTCACTCCAACTTTTTTCAGTAGCTAAATGGAAAAGGTCAGATTTTGCTAAAACAGAACATGTATTTTCCTTTCAAAAGTATAACTCAGTGCCTGAGTAAGGGTTCATTCTAAATAAAAGGGAAACGCCACTCTCCTAGCAATTTTAAACTCTTACTTGACAGACAGCAAACTGTGGCATCAGTACACAGTACTGCAGAAAACAGAAGATAAGCTTATACTGGAAGTTTACATAAACTCGGAGAAGTTTTTGCCATGCCCTGACCTGTCAATTCACCAGATTCCCAAACCTTCCAACTTTATTAGGCGGACACTCAACTTGGTTTCTTCTATTGTAAATGTAACTAAATGTAATTGGCAACCATTGACATAGGTTAGCTGCCTGCTGATGAACTCCATGACTGGAATTCTTGGTGCAAGCAGGCAACTGAACAGTAGTCAAGTGTTCAGTGGCCTAGAAATGTTCTCATTGTTATAGGCTCTTTTCAGTTTCATTTTGGTAAAAGAAAAACCAAGAGTTGCTAAAGAGAACTGAAATCTGTTTTTAAACTGTCTTTTTGCCAATTTTGTTCCTTTCAGTCTGTCCTGCTGGTTGGAAACCTGGTAGTGAAACCGTAAGTCAAACTGATTTTTCTGTCAACGGGATAGCTGGGGCCAAAAAATTGCCAACCTTAGAATAATCTTTCTTTGTAATAGAACCTTGATTTTGTAAAGGAAGTGAACATACTACAGAAATCATAAGAGTACAGGCATTCTTTGCACCGTAGAGAAGGTAGCTGAAACTGGAGAAAGCAGAGTAAATGTAATTGGCAGACAATGCTGTGAATTTTAAAACCAAGTATGAAGAGAGAGATACCATTAACAAAAAAAAAAAAGAGAGAGAAACAGTGGAGACCTGATAGAATTAAGTCAGAAGTCTTAGGGATCATGTATGGAGTTCCTTCCTATGTTGTGGGCCAAAAAAAAAACTCTAAAGCAAACCTTTCTGTATGTAGTAAACTTTTGAGAAAATCTGGCTTAATTAACATTGAGGCTAAATGATTCTCTCCTTTATTGTTTGAAGGAAGATTGAAACAGGTATATCCTTTCATTTAGGGAAGCTGTATAATTTATAGCCAATCCCTGAAGTAGTCTCTGGCCAAAATACAATTCAGAAACTTGCTTGAACCTTTTTTAAATAATGTGTTTATCTTCTAAAAATCAACAGTTCTATACAAACTGTAGTTAGGAAACTGACAAATATTAGAGCATTGGAGGAAGAAATCATTATCTTACGATAAAAGAAAAATACAGATTCCTAAGACTTTCTTCTTTAGCAAATCAACAAAAAATACCATTAATCATAGACAATGAGAGGTAGAAATTCACTCTGTAACCTAACTCAGATTGGGGATTGGGTAAAGTAACATTTCACTGGTTCTGAACCAGTTTTTGAAGAGTTTGCAAAACAGCTTTGCCTTTGTGGATCAGAGTTAAGGTTACAGTACAAATTAATTTACTTCTACATAGATCTGATAGATCTCAAAGATAGATATGAAGATAGACATTAAAGGTGCTTTAAGCACTAAGTACTTTAAATTTACACATGAATCATTAGGTTAGCCTATAGCTATTGACTGTGAGGCTTCCATATAGAAATAGGAATCAGAAGCTGCAGGCATCGCCTGAGAAGCCTTAGAAGGCATTTCTGGATGGGTCTTCAAAGTCGGGGGATGTTCCCCCAGAGCTGTAGCAAAACCAGCAAGGAGTGGTGAATATCCTCACATCAATTACATGCTTGTACTGAAAGAAGAGCCAGAGCTTCCAAGAGGTACAAAGTGACTACAAAGGTATTAGAGGATGAATGTTTTACATTTCAGAAAACATATTGACTATCCATTTGATTAACTTTTAGAGGGGCCACAAACCCCTTTGAGAATCTGATTAAAAAAACCATGAATTCTCCCACCAAAAAAAATTCACATATGTAATTACATACTGTGTTTGGGCATTCCTTTTCTTGTTGTCAGCTTTATTGAGGTATAAATAGATAAACAGAATTAAAGATACTTAAACTAAACAGCATGATGATTTGATCTGTTGTGAAATCATTATCACAGTCAGATTAATTAACAAATCCATCACCTCACACAGTTACATTCTTTTGTGTGTGGTGAGAACACTTAAGATCTACTCTTTTAGCAAATTTCAAGTACACAAAACCGTATTATTAACTATAGTCACTGTGCTGTACATGATATGCTCAGAACTTACTCATCTTAAAACTGAAGGCTTATACCCTTCGACTGGCATCTCCCCATTTCCCCCACCCCCAGCCCACAATTCTGCTGTTGCTGTGGGCATACTTTCAACAAACATTTCTTGACCACCTGCTGTATGGCAACTATTCAAACTCTTACAATAGGAAGATGGTATTTATTAGTGAATACCACAGCCAAGGTCCCTACCATCAGAGTTACATTCTAATTCTAATTTTAGATTGTGGCAAATGGTTTTAGAAACAGGTTGATGAGAATTGGTGGGATAGTGCCTGGGGTGAAGGATTAAGTGGTCAGAAAAGACTTTTAAGATGACATTTAAGTTGAAACATGAGTGAAGAGGGAACAAGTCAAGCATAGAGCAGTGCAGAAAGAAAAGCAAGGGCAGGGTCCTAAGGCCAGGAACCAACTTAGCATGTTCAAGAAACAAAAAGAGGGCCCATGTGGCAGGAATAGAGCGAGCTATGAGGAAGGGAATAGGGACACCAGTGTCACGTGGCATGGAGAATGGGAATACAGTGAAGTAACAGAAATGCGAAGTCTTTGGTGACTATGGTGAGGGCAGCAGCTAGTTTGGAGGAGTTTGAAAATAGATCTGCCTCACTTCTCTCCTGTATATTGCACAGGCCTCCTGATTTGTTGCCCTGACCTCAGCTTCTCTCCACTGCATGCCACTCTCCAAGCCAGGACCTTTTAGCAGCCCTCCAGTAGTCAAGTGACAAAAGCCAGATCCCTGGCATCGCTTTCAACCCTTTGCACTGTTTGTATCTACCAATCTCTCCCAGGTCATCTTCCCTACAATTGACACACACACACACACACACACTGTGTTCCCTCCGCATCCCTTGACTCACTTCTTCCCAAAGTCAGTCCTGCTTTTTCACACATTTGTGCCTTTACTTGGGTTTTTAGCCTGGAATATCTTACCCTTTCTCTAAATTCTACTCATCTTTCAAGACTAACTTCAATGTCACCTCCACTCTGAGGCCTTCCTTGATGCCATCTCAGCCTCCGTTTAGGCCTAGCCTGTGTCATACAGGATCATATTATGCATTGTGTCGGAAACTTGTGTACACACACGGCTTCCCCACAGGGTTGGACAAGTCTCAAAGACACGGACTTGAGTGTGGTTATTCTTGTATCCCCCACTGCCCAGCACACTACTGGCACACAGTGCCGTATTAGTCCATAAGTATTTGCAAATTGAATTTCAGTGCAGAGAGATTATAAACTGGCAAAGACAGAATACTCCTGGAAGTGACCCCTGAAAAATTATGTAATATTTACTATATGCTGAAGACAAATTCTGAAGAAGATGCATAGAGAACTATCATAAACAATACTGTTTATGTATAGGGCAGATGTACTTTACCTGTAACTGTCAAATAATGTAGTTAATGTGAGCTCAAATCATATTGGAATTTTTTTTTAATTTAATAGGGTTCTAAGGCTGTTAAGGAAGGAGCATTTTTTTCCCCAGAGTGTTGATTCACTAGTGATTGAACGTACTACTCCATATATGTTAGTATTTTTTTACTTTGTAGTTTGAGATGAAAAGGTTGCATTCTGGACCTCAAAAAAATCCATTTACTGGATAAAGAAGATATATATATAGTGGACTACTACTCAGCCATAAAAAGAATTAAATCTTAGCATCTGCAGCAACCTGGATAGACCCAGAGGGTATCATCCTAAGTGAGATAAGTCAGAGAAAGACAAATACTCGTATGATTTCACTTATATATGTATCCTAAAAAAAAAAACAAATAGACTCATAGATACAGAGAGGTATAAATAGATGAACAATATTGCCAAATATTGTTTGCCAAAGGGGATGGGACCAGGGGGATAGACAAAATACATGAAGAGATTTAAGAGGTATAATTTTCCAGTTACAAAACGAGTAAGTTATGGGGATGAGAAGTACAGCGCAAGGAATATAGTTGATAATATTGTATGGTGACAGATGGTGACTGGACTTATTGTGGTGATATTTCATAATGTATATAAATACTGAATCACTATGATATACACCTGAAACTAACACAGTATTGTAAGTCAATTATTTTTAAATAAATAAAAATCAATTTGAACACACTGCTGCCTTTCAGGTTATTGTGGCATACCAACATTTCATCAGCAGATAACTTTAAAAATACATTAACATCTGTAGCCATGCTCTCTTAATGTGTTTGACTTAATTAGATCAAACCTGAAGATGTCATGAAAGCCTGGTGGCCAAGAGAAGAGCTGTAAGTAAATTTTGGGATGCTTGAATACAGATGTTAATTTATTAAAAAAATTTGCCTTTGGGATAGGTGAGATTAGTAGGTAGGACAAATCCAGTTTTTCCTGTATATATGATGTAATTTGGCACACAAAAATCATCTTTATCTTATTTAGTCAAGAGATGGGCAACCAACATCAGACTACTACCGATGTACTTTGGCTTTTAAATAATTTGCAAACATCAATTTGAAGAGATCTGTGCACCCCTGTGTTCAGTGCAGCGTTATTTACAACAGCCAAGATATGAAAGCAACCCAAGTGTCCACCAAGAGATGAACGAGTAAAGAAAATGTGTATAAACATGATGGAATATTACTCGGCCATAAAAATGAATGAAATCTTTTCATTTGCAACAACATGGATGATCTAGTGGGTACCATGCTAAGTGAAATAAGTCAGAGAAGGACAAATACTATATGATTTCACTTAAGTGTGGTCTCTAAAAAACAAAACAAATGAACTAACAAAATCAAACAATATTAAATATAAATACTGGTGGTTGCCAGAGAGGAGGTGGGTTGAGAAAGTACAAAATAGATGAAGGGGATTAAGAGGTACAAACTTCCAGTTATAAATCAATCACAGAGATGGAAAGTATAGCATAAGGAATATAGTCAATATTGTAATAACTTTGAGGACAGATGAGAACTAGACCTATTATGGGGATCATAATGTATAAAAATATTGAACCACTATGATATATGCCTGAAACTAGTAAGATATTATATGTCAATTTTACTTTTAAAAAAACTAACAATTTCTAAAAATGAATAATTTGCTTTTTTTTTTTAACAGATAATTCCAGATCCAGCTGGGAAACTGAAGTATTTCGATAAACTCAACTGAAAAATACTTCCTCAGGTTTCAATGCTTGAAAGTCCTCAATAAAGTTCACCGTTTTAGTACCATACTGTGTTACAATAGTAATTTCTTTTTTCTTTTTTTTTTAAATAGTAATTTCTTAAAGAATATAAAACTCCCTAAGGTATTTAGTGTTCAAGTTAAACACTGATGCCAAAAGATAGGAAGTTTCTCTCTTCCCAAAGTAAGAAATGTCAGATTGAATCAAACTAGTAACAAGAGTAACCAATATTTATGTAATACATCTCAGGTGCCAAACATTGTGTTAGGTGATTAGCTGCATTATTAGATTTAATGCTCAAAGCAACTCTTGGAGTTCTTTATTTTTTTAAAAAAGATTTATCTAATTATTAGAGAGCATGGAGTTGGGGGGTGGATAGCAGGCTCCGTGCTGAGCATGGAGTGTGATGTAGGGCTCCTTCCCATGACTCCAATATCATGACCAGACCCGAAACCAAGAGTCAGACATTTTGCCAACTGAGTCACCCAGGCTCCCCAAGCTATATCTTCTTGATTAATAATTTCCATTCCATTCCTTTAATAATGTTCTAGTCTCCAGTTCAATTTAGGTATGTTATGCTCAGGTTCATTCCAAAAAGCCAGTTGTTAATGTTTCATTCAGTATTCAGCAACTTTTGATCATCCCCTCTAAATACCTGGCATTTATCAAGTAGCCAAAGACAAATTTTTGCCCTCAAGGAGCTTAGTATTTGATTATTGAGACAGGTGCTGATAGTGTAGTAACTGGGGGTGGGGGGAAACCTAAAAATAAAAATACATCCCGAGTCACCACTTTCTTATTAACTGGATAATGTAAGTAGCCTATGAATAAAATGGCATTAAATACATTCCTTCTCAGTGCCTTTTATAAATTATCCCTTTAAATAACTTACCTCTGAAAGTCCACAGGTCCAAAATTATATCCTAAAGATGATCTCAGGTGGCCAATTACAGAAGACAGGAAAAGTAGTGTTTAGAAAGGAGAGTCCCGTATCCTCCTGGAGAGGGTGGGCCCTGGGCCTAACTGCAATGCAGCTACAGGAGACCTATTCCCAGACCTATTCCCAGAACACCATGACCTACCATAATCTAGAGCAGGAGCTCTCAGCTGGCAACAGTTTGCCCCCAGGGGACATGGTAATGTCTAGAGATATTTTGGGTTGTCACAACTGCGGGGGTGCCACTGGTGTCTGGTGGCCAGGAGTGGTGTTACACGTATTACATTGCATGGGGCAGTCCCCACAACAAAGAAGTTGTCAATAGTCGTTAAGGTTAAGAGACCGTTCTGTAGAGACAGCTGCCAGGTACTTAAGGAAAGGTGGCCAGTGCGGTTTAGTAGCTGCCGGCCAGCAGAACAGACCATGCCCCCGTGGCTGCATCTTCACAATAATACGTCAAGAGGGAACTTCGAGCTTCTACAAAGTACACTAGGCACTGCCTTTCAGGACACTGGCACATAGATGACATCTATAATTCCCTGAGTCTCCCTCACATATGTGCTCTTCTGTTCACTTTCCCAGCTAAGCCTTCCTCGTGTTCTGAACTTTACAATGACAGTGGCAGACTGCTCTGTCAGGGACTGTGGTCTCCAGAAACTCATGCAAGGACTCCTTCCCTACTCCCATCATTTCTTCTATGTCCAAGGACATCTCTAATCCTACATCCTAAACTTTCCACCTCTCAGTAAACCTCCAGGTTGTATATTTTATTTTCAAATACATTAACCACTATTTTATTATTTAATGATTTTATACCCTAAACCCCTATCTGATAACATGGAACGCATCCTTGTATTTTGTTACGCATGAACTTGCTAACAACACTATTTCAATGAAATGTCTTTGAATAGAGTTACTAATATTTGACTGATGAAATGTGTATTTGAGGTAACTTGCTCTACAAAGGTCTCCGTGTCAGGGGAGATGTGTGTATGTATACATACCTATGTAGATATACACATACACATATACATACACACACACTCCTGTAATTAAATCTGTACCTGGCTCTTAAAAGGAAAGAAAATGTTTATCATAGTTACTATGTATTTAGCCTTATATAGCAAAGCAACTTTTACCAATTCCATTATTAACATAACACAATTTGGGCATAATGTCATAGACTTAAATAAAATCCTAAGAATATATTTTTAAAGATCCATCTTCCTAAGGCTTAAGCTTACAGATTTAACAAAATCTAAAGCCAAGTCATAACCCAAATTCACCTAATTCATGCATTTTTTCATAGAGAAAATATGACCTACACATGTGGTGAAGTGGATAAGAACACAAGAAACAACCCCATCAAGAAGCCCACAGTCTCCTGAATGAAATATACAAAAAGAGTGACACCGGGCACCTGGGGGCCTCAGTCAGTTAAGCGTGTGCCCTCAGCTCAGGTCATGATCCTAGAGTCCTGGGATTGGGCCCCACATCAGGCTCCCTGCTCAGTGGGGAGCCGGCTCTACCCTGCTTTTGTTCTCTCTCAAATAAATAAAAAAATCTTAAAAAAAAAAAAAGAGAAGATCAACACAATGTAATAAACGCTAAAATAACCAACACTCGTGGTGGTAGTTCTAAGGGGAGAATGAGTAACTACAAGAATAGACAGGGATGCGGGAAAGTGTCCCATCAGCATGGAGCTCACAAGGGAGTCTGCTTCTTGCTCTGCCTGCTGCTCATTCTCTCTCTCTAATAAGTAAATAAAATCTTAAAAAAAATTTTTAAATAAAACAAAACACACACACACACAGTATTTGTGACCCAACCTGAAGAAAGGAAGCAATAATTGGTTTTCCTCTCTCATGCTAATCTACTGGGAGATAGCATGTACTTTAAAAGTTGATATGTTGGGGGTTAGAAGTTTGTGGCCAAGGTTACATGGAAGTAAAAATTGAATCTCGTGAACTTCAAGCTCTGGCCATTTGTACAGCTCAGTCAGGACATCAGAAACTGGATTTACAAATTTTCCATCAAAGGTAGTACACTGTACTGTAACCCAAAGGCCACAAGATGGCGCCAGGCACCCCAATGTAGGCACCTGTTGCAACCTTGAACCCTGTCAGGCTAAACCAAATGAGGTTCTTTGTTACTGTTGTTTGGGGTTTTTTATAACTCTAATTTAAAAATAAAACTTGAGCATTGGGTGTTATATACAACTGATAAATCACTGAACACTACATCTGGAACTAATGATGTTGGAACTAAATATGTTGGCTAACTGAATTTAAATTAAGAAAAAACTTAAAAAGTCTGACCAGTTCAGGGGTGCCTGGGTGGCTCAGTGGGTCCTTCGGCTCAGGTCATGATCCCAGGGTCCTGAGATCAGGCTGTCTGCTCAGCGGGGAGCCTGCTTCTTCCTCTCTCTCTCTGTCTCTCTCTCTCTCTCTCTGCCTACTTGTGATCTCTGTCAAATAAATAAATAAAATATTTTTTTAATTTTTAAAATTAAACATAAGTACAGCTCAAGTAGGCATCTTAATGTGTGCTAAGTGTACTCCCTCCATCAGTTACCATGACCCAATAAGTACATTTTACACTGTGACCTAGTACATCTATAAAAGTATGCACCATGAACACGCAGAACAAGTTTCACATGAGACCTACCATTAGTGGGCATGATGCATTCTGATCTTTTAGTTTTGCATGTTGGTCACTAAATGTCATGACCTAGAGCTTACTAAATAAATAAATAAATAAATAAATGCACCGTTTTCTTATGTATGACAGAGATACAGATACATATAAAATCAGGATGGGGCACCTGGGTGGCTCAGTGGGTTAAAGCCTCTGCCTTTGGCTCAGGTCATGATCCCAGGATCCTGGGATCGAGCCCCGCATCGGGCTCTCTGCTTGGCGGAGAGCCTGCTTCCCCCTCTCTCTCTGCCTATTTGTGATCTCTGTCTGTGAAATAAATTTTTTTAAAAATCAGGATAAAATAATTGCCTCGTATAGCAATACCTTGCCACATGTAACTTCCATTTTACTCCCGTTAGGGTTTTATTCATTTGTTTTAGTCTTACTATTCCCTCTATTAAAGGTGCACAATTTCTGTGACACAAACCAAAATATCTTACCCTTTTTTTGGTTACTCTAAACCCTTCTCTGAGGTATTAATTTCTCAATACCTCTGGATTACTGAATGGTTTTCAGAAGAGCCTGTCTTATTCGAAAGGCTCTATTTTTTTTTAGCATATACATCTTAAATAGAACTTGATTGTTAAAATGATATGCAATATATTCATCAAAATATATAAAAATATATAAAAAGGAGCACCTAGGTGGCTCATTTGTTAAGCATCTGCCTTTGGCTCAGGTCATGATCCCAGGGTCCTGGCATCAAGTCCCACATCGGCTCCCTGCTTGGCGGGAAGCCTGCTTCTCCCTCTCCCACTCCTCATGCTTGTGTTCCCTCTCTCGCTGTGTCTCTAATAAATAAATAATCTTTTTTTAAAAAATAGTCCACTGGGGCGCCTGGGTGGCTCAGTGGGTTAAGCCTCTGCCTTCAGTTCAGGTCATGATCTCAGAGTCCTGGGATCGAGCTCCGCATTGGGCTCTCTGCTCGGCGGGGAGCCTGCTTCCCCCTCTTTCTGCCTGCCTCTCTGCCTACTTGTGACCTCTCTCTCTCTCTCTTACTCTGTCAAATAAATAAATAAAATCTTAAAAAAAAAAAAAAAGTCCACTAACCGAAAAGCTGAATCAAGTGAAAAAATAGAGCCTAAATCAGGGGACTGTGAAATAAGGAAAGTGTCCCTCCTTTTAGGAGTAGGAGACAGAACTCAAAGACATGAATCCCCCAGCGCACTCCCAGAAAAAGCCACTTGCAGACCTGTAGGCAAGAGCTCACAAGCATACACATTCTGGCCAACACCTGTGTTGTGGTGAACCACATCACATCACACTGTCTTCTGAAACCCACACGATGGATATAGTGTGGCTATATCAAACCTCAAATATATGGATATATCAAACCGCAGATTGATCTTCTTGGATCAAAACAATTCTATGACAACAGTTTTGTCTAGAAGCAATATGATGAGTCAAGGACCCTTAAATCCATTTTTGAACTTCCTAAATCCTTATTTTCAGTTCCTCACCTCTCATGGTTGAAGACCTGACTGTATCCTGAGATATATTTTATATATTTAATACATATACATAAATATATATACATATATAATCAGTCCTTAACCCTTTATCATAACAGCTGTATGAAATGTGTAAAAGGGCAGCACTTTAGACCAGTCTGGACTTTCACCACCTATAGACAGTCACAGATGGGTTTTGGGAAGTCACTTGCTTCATCAGCAAAATGTGGGTAACAATGATAGTGATTTCAGAAGGTGGATGTAGGGACTGAATGAGAAACTACACTTGAATGTCATTAGCACTGTGCCTAACCCACAGTAAGACTCCAAAGTTAGCCATTTATAAAAACTCTTATTTTCTGATGATTACATCTTGTCACCAATTTTTTTGCAGCACTTTGCCAACATACAACTTGCCGTGGATAGGAAACAACAAATGTTGGAGAGGTTGTGGAGAAAGGGGAACCCTTTTACACTGCTGGTGGGAATGCAAGTTGGTGCAGCCACTTTGGAGAACAGCGTGGAGGTTCCTCAAGATGTTAGAAACAGAGCAATTGCAATACTGGGTATTTACCCCAAAGATATAGATGTAGTGAAAAGAAAGGCCACATGCATCCCAAAGTTCATAGCAGCAATGTCCACAATAGCCCAACTGTGGAAGGAGCCGATATACCCTCCAACAGACGAATGGATAAAGAAGATGTGGTCCATATACACAATGCAATATTACTCAGCCATGAGAGAGGATGAATACCCAGCTTTTACATCAACATGGACAGGACTGGAGGAGATTATGCTGAGTGAAATAAGTCAAGTAGAGAGAGTCAACTATCATATGGTCTCACTTATTTATGGAACATAAGGAATAGCATGGAGAACATTATAAGAAGGAAAGGAAAAGTGAAGGGGGTAAAATCGGAGGGGGAGACGAACCATGAGAGACTGTGGACTCTGGGAAACAAACTGAGGGTTTCAGAGGAGGTGGGATGGGGGGATGGGTGCGCCTGGTGATGGGTATTAAGGAGGGCATGTACTGCACGGAGCACTGGGTGTTATATGTCAACAATGAATCTTGGAACACTACATCAAAAACTAAAGATGTTTTATATGGTGACTAACATAACACAATAAAAATTTTTTAAGAAGTTAAAAAAAAAAAAAACAAGTTGCCATGGGGTTCTGTAAACAAATAAAGAATCCCTAATTGCTCCCAAATGTTTTTGTGTTAAAGCATAAAACCTTGAATTTGAGCTTGAGGCTCTGGCCCAGAAACAGAAATTGGTACCAAACTTGCATTGTTGGTATCAAAATGGAAGAAAATGTAAACTAACCTTCACCGTCCCCCTCTGGCACTTCTTTTTGTCTCCCTCTTCCCATCTGTAAGGAGGTACAATGCTACAAGGCTATTGTTCAGAATTTGTTGTAAATTTGAGTACATGTTCCTAAAAGTTAATATTTTCGACCACATCAGCAGTGACAACAAGCAATTACACTCCCATTAAAAGCAAGACTGTCAACCCCTGAAAGCTGGAAATGTCAGGCAGATCTAACATGAGATCCTACATCTGGTTTTAAGAAACATAACACTACTGGGGCGCCTGGGTGGCTCAGTGGGTTAAGCCGCTGCCTTCAGCTCAGGTCATGATCTCAGGGTCCTGGGGTGCCTGGGTGGCTCAGTGGGTTAAGCTGCTGCCTTCGGCTCAGGTCATGATCTCAGGGTCCTGGGATCGAGTCCCGCATCGGGCTCTCTGCTCAGCAGGGAGCCTGCTTCCCTCTCTCTCTCTCTGCCTGCCTCTCCATCTACTTGTGATTTCTCTCTGTCAAATAAATAAATAAATAAAATCTTTAAAAAAAAAAAAAAGAAAAGAAACATAACACTACTATTTGATTCTTCCTAAGAAAAGAGTGCATAAAGATTTACTCTTTGGACAACATACTACACTGCTTTACACAGCACAAAATAGAGAGTATGACCCCATATTTGTACATTATAAAAAAAATCTTTGTGTGTACACTTTGTTAAAAGCTATTTTTTAAGATTTTATTTATTTATTTGACAGAGAGAAAGCCAGCACAAGCAGGGGGAGTGGCAGAGGGAGAATCAGGCTCTCTAGCCTGGAACCATGACCCATGCCGAAGGCAGACACTTAACTGACTGAGCCACCCAGGAGCCCTTGTTAAAAGGTATTAATAAGAAAAAAGACCATAGAAGGGACACCTGGGTGGCTCAGTCAGTTAAGCTGCTGCCTTCGGCTCAGGTCATGATCCCAGGGTCCTGGAATTGAGTCCCACATCGGGCTCTTTGCTCAGCCAGAAGCCTGCTTCTCTCTCTGCCTCTGCTGCCACTCTGCCTGCTTCTGCACTGGCGATCTCTCTCTCTCTCTCTCTCTCTCTCTGTGTGTCTCTCTGACAAATAAATAAATAAATAAGTAAAATCTTTAAAAAAGAAAAGAAAAAAAAAGAAGAAGAAAAAAGACCGTGGTCAAATAAGGTTCTTGAAAGCTGATCAAACAAAGTTAAACAGGTGTTCTTATGGGCCTACTTTTCAAAGAGTCTTTTGTAACCCAATACGCATTAAAAACAAGCACAGGACGGGTATCTGATGTAGTGTTTCCCAATGGAACTTGTTGATAAATGTCTTTAGGAGAGTATCTCATTAGCACAGGGTCTGAGCAATTCACCCGGGAAAGAGAGCAGGACTCTGGGGATGACTCAGCCCATCCCCACCCAGCTCCAGACACCATCACATTTTGAAACTTTTTTCTTACCAGTGACCTCTCGATCATCCCACTGGTGGCCTTTACCCAGGGCTCATCCTTGTCGGCCCATGCCACACCTGATCACTCCCTCCACAGAGACGGCTCTGAGAGGCAGAAGGATGGCACAGTTAGGATTTGGAAATCCGGCTGGCCCTCTGTGGAACCCTCAGGCCACCTATTTACAGGCCTGGTCAGCCCCCACCAATGCCAGCCACCAACTCAGCTCCCAGCTGCACACAGCTGCCTAAGTGATGTGGAACAGCCAACACCACATGGAAAAGAACCTTCCAGATTCTTCCAACCATCCCACAGAATCAAATATGTCTCCGATGGGCACCTGGGAGGCTCAATCCGGGAAGCATCCAACTTTTGATTTCAGCCCAGGTCATGATCTCAGGGTCATGGATCAAGCACCACACAGGGCTCCATCCTGAGCACAGAGCCTGCTTAAGACTTTCTCGCTCCCTCTGCCCCCCAACCCCGCTCTTGTGCATGTGCACTCGCTCTCTCTCTCTCTCTCTCTCTCTCTCAAAAAAAAAAAAATGCTTTTAGAAAGATAAAATTTCTTTCTCTGCACAAACTTTAAATTAAATGTTGAACTCCCTGGGGTGACAGTGCGGGGAAGACTTCAGTTCTTCAGCAGTCAAGCTCCTGGCCCTATTCTAAGAGATGAGAGAAAGCAGATCACCTCCCAGAGAACACGGGGAGCAAAGGGAGCACGCGGTGTTCAGATTCACAAGGAATGGACGCACAGCAGCACACGGGTACACACAGCACAGCGCAAAGCACACTACCGTGAACTCTTCCCAAAAAGCAGCGTTAAAGACGCCATCATCAGAGACGGCCTGCTGAAGGAATGCCTGAGCAAGAAGAAAGAACATGGTGATAAATAAGTAAATTGGGGGTATCTCAGCATGGACAACCCCGTACAAACCATGCTGACTTCCTTGCTAGACACATTAACAATGCTGGGCTTAGTTAAAAACTCACTATTCTTTTTTTTAAAGATTTTCTTTATTTATTTGAGAGAGAGAGAATGAGAGCAAGAGAGATGGAGCATGAGTGGGGGGGGGGGTCAGAGGGAGCAGCAGACCCCCCGCTGAGCAGGAAGCCTCATTGGAGACTATATCCTGCGATTCCAGGATCATGACCTGAGCCAAAGGCACTCATCCAACTGAGCCACCCAGGTGCCCAAAGCTCCCAATTCTTTAAAGAGGGACAGAACATTAAATACCTAGAGCCTCCTGTATGTCCTATTTGCTTGTTTCATCTTATCTTCTTAAAGTCCTGTATTAAAAATGAAAATCTCAGGGCACGTGGGTGGCTCAGTGGTTAAAGCCTCTGCCTTCAGCTCAGGTCATGATCTCAGGGTCCTGAGATCGAGCCCCACATTGGGCTCTCTGCTTGGCGGGGAGCCTGCTTCCCCCCACTCTCTGCCTGCTTCTCTGCCTACTTGTGATCTCTGTCTGCCAAATAAATTAATTTAATTAAAAAAAAAAAAAGAAAGTGGTCTGCACTTTCATTCTTCTGCATATGGCTGTCCAGTTTTCCCAACACCATTTGTTGAAAAGACCATCTTTTTCCCATTTGGATATTCTTTACTGTTTTGTCAAATATTAATTGACCATATAGTTGTGGGTTCATTTCTGGGTTTTCCATTCTGTTCCATTGATTGATGGGTCTGTTTTTGTGCCAGTACCATGCTGTCTTGGTGACTACAGCTTTATAATATAACTTAAAGTCTGGGAATTCTAATGCCTCCAGCTTTGCTTTTCTTTTTCCAGATTGCTTTGGGTATTTGGGGTCTTCTGTGGTTCCACACACATTTTAGAATTGTTTCTTCTAGCACTGAAAATTGTTCTTATCCTATGAAAACCCATATTGGGAGGCAACAGATTTTGAGTTAAGATTCTGATATCTAAAATTACTTGAACTAGTAATTTAACTAAAAAGATAAAAAGTAATTTTTTAAAGTTCAATCTCAGTAAAATTCAAAGAAAGGCCATTTGTGAATGTCCTTTTTCACCCATCAAAATGGCAAAGCTGTTTAAAAAGGACAAGATTTGGCAAATTTTAAGGAAATTTAGGCATAAATGAAGGTGTCCAACTGTTCTGGAAGGTTATGTCAAATGCATATTCAAAGCTTTCAAAATCTGCATACTATTTGGACCTAGACAACACTTCTCTACAAATTTCCTAAGGAAGTCATTACAAGGTTAAGTATTTCAGCTATTGAGGATATTCTGTGCAACCCTGCTTAAACAGCAAAAGTTCTAGAAAGACCTTCAGTGAATAGAGCAATAAATACTTAAATGTAAAATCTATGCAACAGCATACAGTAGGTCTCTTAACTGAACTGCACTTACTGCACTCACACAACTCTCAGGGTCACCGAGTCACAGGTGAACAGGCACAATGCTGTGCCACAGGCAGCGTGGGCAAACTAAAAGCTAATGCCCTGCAGCCCTGACTGTTCTCCAGTAGTCAACCGGCACGCCTCCTGGGGGGCTGACTCTGTTCCCCTGACCATGCCACAAGTGCCTGCTCATATTAACCGTGATCCCAGGAAATACTAACGTAACATTGGACAGCTATATACAGAAGAGTGAAATGAAACTCGACCATTCTCTTACACCATACACAAAGATAAACTCGACATGGACAAAAGACCTCAATGTGAGACAGGAATCCATCAGAATCCGAGAGAACACAGGGAGGAACTTCTTTGACATCAGCTGCGACAATTTCTTTCAAGACACGTCTCCAAAGGCAAGGGAAAAAGCGAAAATGAACTTTTGGAACTTCATCAATATCTTCTGCACAGCAAAGCAAACAGTCAACAAAACAAAGAGGCAACCCACTAAATGGGAGAAGATATTTCCAAGTGACATTTACAGATAAAAGGCTGATATCGAAGATCTACGAAGAACTTCTCAAATTCAATACCCAAAAGACAAATAATCAAGTTTAAAATGGGCAGAAGGCATGAACAGCACTCCTCAAAAGAAGACAGACCAATGGCCAAAGACACATGAAAAAATGTTCATCATCATTAGCGATCATGGAAATTCAAATCAGAACCACATTGAGATAAGACCTTACACCAATAAGAATGGCAAAAACTGACAAGTCAGGAAGCAACAAGTGTTGGAGAGGATGTGGAGAAAGGGGAATCCTCTTACACTGTTGTCAAGAATGCAGGTTGGTGCAGCTACCTTGGAAAACGGTGTGGAGGTTCCTCAAATTAAAAATGAGCTACCCTATGACCCTGCAATTGCATTACTGGGTATTTATCCCAAAGATACAGATGTATTGAAAAGAAGGGCCATCTGTACCCCCAATGTTCATAGCAGCAATGGCCACAATAGCCAAACTATGGAAATAGCCAAGATGCCCTTCAACAAATGGATCAAGATGTGGTCCATATACACAATGCAATGTTACTCAGCCATCAGAATGGATGAATACCCAACTTTTACATCAACATGGATGGGACTGGAGGAGATTATGCTGAGTGAAATAAGTCAAGTAGAGAAGTCAATTATCATATGGTTTCACTTATTTGTGGAACATAAGGAATAGCATGGAGGACATTAGGAGAAGGAAGGGAAAAAGGAAGGAGGTGAAATCAGAGGGGGAGACAAAGCGTGAGAGACTGTGGGAAACAAACTGAGGGTTTAGAGGGGGGGGTGGGAAATGGGTGAGCCTGGTGACAGGTATTAAGGAGGACACAGATCGCATGGAGCACTGGGGGGTATACACGAACAGTACATCATGGAACAGTAAATCAAAAACTAATGATGTACTGTATGGTGACTAACAATAAAAAAAATAATGTGAACCTTTTAAAAGATTTCTTTCTCTTAGAGAGAGAGAGAGAGCAGAAGCAGAGGGAGAGAGAGAATCTCCAGAAGACTCCCCACTGAGCACAGAGCTCCGCACAGGGCTTAATTTCATGAACCGGAGATCATAACCTGAGTTGAAATGAAGAGTTGAGATCCTCAACCGAGCCCTCCATGCACCCCAATATTAATTTTTTTTAAAGAAAGCACTTGAGGGTGCCTGGGTGGCTCAGTGGGTTGAGCTGCTGCCTTCGGCTCGGGTCATGATCTCGGGGTCCTGGGATCGAGTCCCGCATCGGGCTCTCTGCTCAGCGGGGAGCCTGCTTCCTCCTCTCTCTATCTGCCTGCCTCTCTGCCTACTTGTGATCTCTCTGTCAAATAAATAA